>NW_026542981.1:0-80795 GCF_028750875.1 Macrosteles quadrilineatus | reverse complement strand
TTGTTATTTAGAGGGATGTCTTGTTATTTAGAGGGATGTCTTGTTATTTAGAGGGATGTCTTGTTTTTTAAAGGGTTGTCTTGTTATTTGGAGGGATGTCTTAATATTTAGAGGGATGTCTTGGTATTTAGAGGGATGTCTTGTTATTTAGAGGGATGTCTTAATATTTAGCGGAATGTCTTAAGGGATGTCTTGTTTTTTAGAGAGTTGTCTTGTAATTTAGATGGGATGTCTTGTTATTTAGAGGGATGTCTTGTTATTTACAGGTATGTCTTGTTATTTAGAGGGATGTCTTAATATTTAGAGGAATGTCTTGTTATATGGATGGATGTCTTGTTATTTAGAGGGATGTCTTGATATTTAGAGGGATGTCTTGTTTTTTAGAGAGATGTCTTGTTATTTAGAGGGTTTTTTTGTTTTTTAGAGGGTTGTCTTGTTATTTGGAGGGATGTCTTGTTATTTAGATTGATGTCTTAATATTTAGAGGGATGTCTTTTTATTTGGAGGGATGTCTTGTTATTTAGAGGGATGTCTTGTTATTTAGAGGAATGTCTTGTTATTTAAAAGGGATGTCTTGTTATTTAGAGGGATGTCTTGTTATTTAGAGGGATGTCTTGTTATTTAGAGGGATGTCTTGTTATTTAGAGGGATGTCTTGTTATTTAGAGGGATGTCTTGTTATTTGAAGGGATGTCTTAATATTTAGAGAGATGTCTTGTTATTTAGAGGGATGTCTTGTTATTTAGAGGGATGTCTTGTTATTTAGAGGGATGTCTTCATATTTGGAGGGATGTCTTCATATTTGGAGGGATGTCTTGTTATTTAGAGGGATGTCTTGTTATTTGGAGGGATGCTTGTTATTAAGAGGGATGTCTTATAATTTAGAGGGATGTCTTGTTATTTGGAGGTATGTCTTGTTATTTAGAGGGATGTCTTGTTATTTAGAGGGATGTCTTGGTATTTGGAGGGATGTCTAGTTATTTAGAGGGATGTCTTTTTATTTAGAGGGATGTCTTGTTATTTAGAGGGATGTCTTGGTATTTGGAGGGATGTCTAGTTATTTAGAGGGATGTCTTTTTATTTAGAGGGATGTCTTGTTATTTAGAGGGATGTCTTGTTATTTAGAGGGATGTCTTGTTATTTAGAGGGATGTCTTAATATTTAGCGGAATGTCTTAAGGGATGTCTTGTTTTTTAGAGGGTTGTCTTGTAATTTAGATGGGATGTCTTGTTATTTAGAGGGATGTCTTGTTATTTACAGGTATGTCTTGTTATTTAGAGGGATGTCTTAATATTTAGAGGAATGTCTTGTTATATAGATAGATGTCTTGTTATTTAGAGGGATGTCTTGATATTTAGAGGGATGTCTTGTTTTTTAGAGAGATGTCTTGTTATTTAGAGGGTTTTTTTGTTTTTTAGAGGGTTGTCTTGTTATTTGGAGGGATGTCTTGTTATTTAGATTGATGTCTTAATATTTAGAGGGATGTCTTTTTATTTAGAGGGATGTCTTGTTATTTAGAGGGATGTCTTGTTATTTAGAGGAATGTCTTGTTATTTAAAAGGGATGTCTTGTTATTTAGAGGGATGTCTTGTTATTTAGAGGGATGTCTTGTTATTTAGAGGGATGTCTTGTTATTTAGAGGGATGTCTTGTTATTTAGAGGGATGTCTTGTTATTTGAAGGGATGTCTTAATATTTAGAGAGATGTCTTGTTATTTAGAGGGATGTCTTGTTATTTAGAGGGATGTCTTGTTATTTAGAGGGATGTCTTCATATTTGGAGGGATGTCTTCATATTTGGAGGGATGTCTTGTTATTTAGAGGGATGTCTTGTTATTTGGAGGGATGCTTGTTATTAAGAGGGATGTCTTATAATTTAGAGGGATGTCTTGTTATTTGGAGGTATGTCTTGTTATTTAGAGGGATGTCTTGGTATTTGGAGGGATGTCTAGTTATTTAGAGGGATGTCTTTTTATTTAGAGGGATGTCTTGTTATTTAGAGGGATGTCTTGGTATTTGGAGGGATGTCTAGTTATTTAGAGGGATGTCTTTTTATTTAGAGGGATGTCTTGTTATTTAGAGGGATGTCTTGTTATTTAGAGGAATGTCTTGTTATTTAAAAGGGATGTCTTGTTATTTAGAGGGATGTCTTGTTATTTAGTGGGATGTCTTGTTATTTAGAGGGATGTCTTGTTATTTGGAGGGATGCTTGTTATTAAGAGGGATGTCTTATAATTTAGAGGGATGTCTTGTTATTTGGAGGTATGTCTTGTTATTTAGAGGGATGTCTTGTTATTTAGAGGGATGTCTTGGTATTTGGTGGGATGTCTAGTTATTTAGAGGGATGTCTTTTTATTTAGAGGGATGTCTTGTTATTTAGAGGAATGTCTTGTTATTTAAAAGGGATGTCTTGTTATTTAGAGGGATGTCTTGTTATTTAGTGGGATGTCTTGTTATTTAGAGGGATGTCTTGTTATTTAGAGAGATGTCTTGTTATTTAAAGGGATGTCTTAATATTTAGAGGGATGTCTTGTTATTTAGAGGGATGTCTTAATATTTAGAGGGATGTCTTGTTATTTGAAGGGATGTCTTAATATTTAGAGGGATGTCTTGTTATTTAGAGGGATGTCTTGTTATTTAGAGGGATGTCTTGTTATTTAGAGGGATGTCTTGTTTTTTAAAGGGTTGTCTTGTTATTTGGAGGGATGTCTTAATATTTAGAGGGATGTCTTGGTATTTAGAGGGATGTCTTGTTATTTAGAGGGATGTCTTAATATTTAGCGGAATGTCTTAAGGGATGTCTTGTTTTTTAGAGAGTTGTCTTGTAATTTAGATGGGATGTCTTGTTATTTAGAGGGATGTCTTGTTATTTACAGGTATGTCTTGTTATTTAGAGGGATGTCTTAATATTTAGAGGAATGTCTTGTTATATGGATGGATGTCTTGTTATTTAGAGGGATGTCTTGATATTTAGAGGGATGTCTTGTTTTTTAGAGAGATGTCTTGTTATTTAGAGGGTTTTTTTGTTTTTTAGAGGGTTGTCTTGTTATTTGGAGGGATGTCTTGTTATTTAGATTGATGTCTTAATATTTAGAGGGATGTCTTTTTATTTGGAGGGATGTCTTGTTATTTAGAGGGATGTCTTGTTATTTAGAGGAATGTCTTGTTATTTAAAAGGGATGTCTTGTTATTTAGAGGGATGTCTTGTTATTTAGAGGGATGTCTTGTTATTTAGAGGGATGTCTTGTTATTTAGAGGGATGTCTTGTTATTTAGAGGGATGTCTTGTTATTTGAAGGGATGTCTTAATATTTAGAGAGATGTCTTGTTATTTAGAGGGATGTCTTGTTATTTAGAGGGATGTCTTGTTATTTAGAGGGATGTCTTCATATTTGGAGGGATGTCTTCATATTTGGAGGGATGTCTTGTTATTTAGAGGGATGTCTTGTTATTTGGAGGGATGCTTGTTATTAAGAGGGATGTCTTATAATTTAGAGGGATGTCTTGTTATTTGGAGGTATGTCTTGTTATTTAGAGGGATGTCTTGTTATTTAGAGGGATGTCTTGGTATTTGGAGGGATGTCTAGTTATTTAGAGGGATGTCTTTTTATTTAGAGGGATGTCTTGTTATTTAGAGGGATGTCTTGGTATTTGGAGGGATGTCTAGTTATTTAGAGGGATGTCTTTTTATTTAGAGGGATGTCTTGTTATTTAGAGGGATGTCTTGTTATTTAGAGGGATGTCTTGTTATTTGAAGGGATGTCTTAATATTTAGAGGGATGTCTTGCTATTTTGAGGGATTTCTTGTTATTTGGAGGGATGTCTTGTTATTTAGAGGGATGTCTTGTTATTTAGAGGAATGTCTTGTTATTTAAAAGGGATGTCTTGTTATTTAGAGGGATGTCTTGTTATTTAGTGGGATGTCTTGTTATTTAGAGGGATGTCTTGTTATTTAGAGAGATGTCTTGTTATTTAAAGGGATGTCTTAATATTTAGAGGGATGTCTTGTTATTTAGAGGGATGTCTTCTTATTTGGAGGGAAGTCTTGTTATTTAGAGGAATGTCTTGTTATTTAAAAGGGATGTCTTGTTATTTAGAGGGACGTCTTGTTATTTAGAGGGATGTCTTGTTATTTAGAGGGATGTCTTCATATTTGGAGGTTTGTCTTCATATTTGGAGGGATGTCTTGTTATTTAGAGGGATGTCTTGTTATTTGGAGGGATGCTTGTTATTAAGAGGGATGTCTTATAATTTAGAGGGATGTCTTGTTATTTGGAGGTATGTCTTGTTATTTAGAGGGATGTCTTGTTATTTAGAGGGATGTCTTGGTATTTGGAGGGATGTCTAGTTATTTAGAGGGATGTCTTTTTATTTAGAGGGATGTCTTGTTATTTAGATGGATGTCTTGGTATTTGGAGGGATGTCTAGTTATTTAAAGGGATGTCTTTTTATTTAGAGGGATGTCTTGTTATTTAGAGGGATGTCTTGTTATTTAGAGGGATGTCTTGTTATTTGAAGGGATGTCTTAATATTTAGAGGGATGTCTTGCTATTTTGAGGGATTTCTTGTTATTTGGAGGGATGTCTTGTTATTTAGAGGGATGTCTTGTTATTTGGAGGAATGTCTTGTTATTTAAAAGGGATGTCTTGTTATTTAGAGGGATGTCTTGTTATTTAGTGGGATGTCTTGTTATTTAGAGGGATGTCTTGTTATTTAGAGAGATGTCTTGTTATTTAAAGATATGTCTTAATATTTAGAGGGATGTCTTGTTATTTAGAGGGATGTCTTAATATTTAGAGGGATGTCTTGTTATTTGGAGGGATGTCTTAATATTTAGAGGGATGTCTTGTTATTTAGAGGGATGTCTTGTTATTTAGAGAGATGTCTTGTTATTTAAAGGGATGTCTTAATATTTAGAGGGATGTCTTGTTATTTAGAGGGATGTCTTAATATTTAGAGGGATGTCTTGTTATTTGAAGGGATGTCTTAATATTTAGAGGGATGTCTTGTTATTTAGAGGGATGTCTTGTTATTTAGAGGGATGTCTTGTTTTTTAAAGGGTTGTCTTGTTATTTGGAGGGATGTCTTGGTATTTAGAGGGATGTCTTGTTATTTAGAGGGATGTCTTGTTATTTAGAAGGATGTCTTCTTATTTGGAGGGAAGTCTTGTTATTTGGAGGAATGTCTTGTTATTTAGAGGGATATCTTGTTATTTGGAGGGATGTCTTGTTATTTAGAGGGATGTCTTGCTATTTAGAGGGATGTCTTTTTATTTGGAGGGATGTCTTGTTATTTAGAGGGATGTCTTGTTATTTAGAGGAATGTCTTGTTATTTAAAAGGGATGTCTTGTTATTTAGAGGGACGTCTTGTTATTTAGTGGGATGTCTTGTTATTTAGAGGGATGTCTTGTTATTTAGAGGGATGTCTTGTTATTTAAAGGGATGTCTTAATATTTAGAGGGATGTTTTGTTATTTAGAGGGATGTCTTAATATTTAGAGGGATGTCTTGTTATTTGGAGGGATGTCTTAATATTTAGAGGGATGTCTTGTTATTTAGAGGGATGTCTTGTTATTTAGAGGGATGTCTTGTTTTTTAAAGGGTTTTCTTGTTATTTGGAGGGATGTCTTAATATTTAGAGGGATGTCTTGGTATTTGGAGGGATGTCTTGTTATTTAGAGGGATGTCTTAATATTTAGCGGAATGTCTAGTTTATTAGAGGGATGTCTTGTTATTTAGAGGGATGTCTTGTTATTTAGTGGGATGTCTTGTTATTTAGAGGGATGTCTTGTTATTTAGAGAGATGTCTTGTTATTTAAAGGGATGTCTTAATATTTAGAGGGATGTCTTGTTATTTAGAGGGATGTCTTAATATTTAGAGGGATGTCTTGTTATTTGAAGGGATGTCTTAATATTTAGAGGGATGTCTTGTTATTTAGAGGGATGTCTTGTTATTTAAAGGGATGTCTTGTTATTTAGAGGGATGTCTTGTTTTTTAAAGGGTTGTCTTGTAATTTAGATGGGATGTCTTGTTATTTAGAGGGATGTCTTGTTATTTACAGGTATGTCTTGTTATTTAGAGGGATGTCTTAATATTTAGAGGAATGTCTTGTTATATAGATGGATGTCTTGTTATTTAGAGGGATGTCTTGATATTTAGAGGGATGTCTTGTTTTTTAGAGAGATGTCTTGTTATTTAGAGGGTTTTTTTGTTTTTTAGAGGGTTGTCTTGTTATTTGGAGGGATGTCTTGTTATTTAGATTGATGTCTTAATATTTAGAGGGATGTCTTTTTATTTGGAGGGATGTCTTGTTATTTAGAGGGATGTCTTGTTATTTAGAGGAATGTCTTGTTATTTAAAAGGGATGTCTTGTTATTTAGAGGGATGTCTTGTTATTTAGAGGGATGTCTTGTTATTTAGAGGGATGTCTTGTTATTTAGAGGGATGTCTTGTTATTTAGAGGGATGTCTTGTTATTTGAAGGGATGTCTTAATATTTAGAGGGATGTCTTGTTATTTAGAGGGATGTCTTGTTATTTAGAGGGATGTCTTGTTATTTAGAGGGATGTCTTCATATTTGGAGGGATGTCTTCATATTTGGAGGGATGTCTTGTTATTTAGAGGGATGTCTTGTTATTTGGAGGGATGCTTGTTATTAAGAGGGATGTTTTATAATTTAGAGGGATGTCTTGTTATTTGGAGGTATGTCTTGTTATTTAGAGGGATGTCTTGTTATTTAGAGGGATGTCTTGGTATTTGGAGGGATGTCTAGTTATTTAAAGGGATGTCTTTTTATTTAGAGGGATGTCTTGTTATTTAGAGGGATGTCTTGGTATTTGGAGGGATGTCTAGTTATTTAGAGGGATGTCTTTTTATTTAGAGGGATGTCTTGTTATTTAGAGGGATGTCTTGTTATTTAGAGGAATGTCTTGTTATTTAAAAGGGATGTCTTGTTATTTAGAGGGATGTCTTGTTATTTAGTGGGATGTCTTGTTATTTAGAGGGATGTCTTGTTATTTGGAGGGATGCTTGTTATTAAGAGGGATGTCTTATAATTTAGAGGGATGTCTTGTTATTTGGAGGTATGTCTTGTTATTTAGAGGGATGTCTTGTTATTTAGAGGGATGTCTTGGTATTTGGAGGGATGTCTAGTTATTTAGAGGGATGTCTTTTTATTTAGAGGGATGTCTTGTTATTTAGAGGAATGTCTTGTTATTTAAAAGGGATGTCTTGTTATTTAGAGGGATGTCTTGTTATTTAGTGGGATGTCTTGTTATTTAGAGGGATGTCTTGTTATTTAGAGAGATGTCTTGTTATTTAAAGGGATGTCTTAATATTTAAAGGGATGTATTGTTATTTAGAGGGATGTCTTAATATTTAGAGGGATGTCTTGTTATTTGAAGGGATGTCTTAATATTTAGAGGGATGTCTTGTTATTTAGAGGGATGTCTTGTTATTTAGAGGGATGTCTTGTTATTTAGAGGGATGTCTTGTTTTTTAAAGGGTTGTCTTGTTATTTGGAGGGATGTCTTAATATTTAGAGGGATGTCTTGGTATTTAGAGGGATGTCTTGTTATTTAGAGGGATGTCTTAATATTTAGCGGAATGTCTTAAGGGATGTCTTGTTTTTTAGAGGGTTGTCTTGTAATTTAGATGGGATGTCTTGTTATTTAGAGGGATGTCTTGTTATTTACAGGTATGTCTTGTTATTTAGAGGGATGTCTTAATATTTAGAGGAATGTCTTGTTATATAGATAGATGTCTTGTTATTTAGAGGGATGTCTTGATATTTAGAGGGATGTCTTGTTTTTTAGAGAGATGTCTTGTTATTTAGAGGGTTTTTTTGTTTTTTAGAGGGTTGTCTTGTTATTTGGAGGGATGTCTTGTTATTTAGATTGATGTCTTAATATTTAGAGGGATGTCTTTTTATTTAGAGGGATGTCTTGTTATTTAGAGGGATGTCTTGTTATTTAGAGGAATGTCTTGTTATTTAAAAGGGATGTCTTGTTATTTAGAGGGATGTCTTGTTATTTAGAGGGATGTCTTGTTATTTAGAGGGATGTCTTGTTATTTAGAGGGATGTCTTGTTATTTAGAGGGATGTCTTGTTATTTAGAGGGATGTCTTCATATTTGGAGGGAGATGTCTTCATATTTGGAGGGATGTCTTGTTATTTAGAGGGATGTCTTGTTATTTGGAGGGATGCTTGTTATTAAGAGGGATGTCTTATAATTTAGAGGGATGTCTTGTTATTTGGAGGTATGTCTTGTTATTTAGAGGGATGTCTTGGTATTTGGAGGGATGTCTAGTTATTTAGAGGGATGTCTTTTTATTTAGAGGGATGTCTTGTTATTTAGAGGGATGTCTTGGTATTTGGAGGGATGTCTAGTTATTTAGAGGGATGTCTTTTTATTTAGAGGGATGTCTTGTTATTTAGAGGGATGTCTTGTTATTTAGAGGAATGTCTTGTTATTTAAAAGGGATGTCTTGTTATTTAGAGGGATGTCTTGTTATTTAGTGGGATGTCTTGTTATTTAGAGGGATGTCTTGTTATTTGGAGGGATGCTTGTTATTAAGAGGGATGTCTTATAATTTAGAGGGATGTCTTGTTATTTGGAGGTATGTCTTGTTATTTAGAGGGATGTCTTGTTATTTAGAGGGATGTCTTGGTATTTGGAGGGATGTCTAGTTATTTAGAGGGATGTCTTTTTATTTAGAGGGATGTCTTGTTATTTAGAGGAATGTCTTGTTATTTAAAAGGGATGTCTTGTTATTTAGAGGGATGTCTTGTTATTTAGTGGGATGTCTTGTTATTTAGAGGGATGTCTTGTTATTTAGAGAGATGTCTTGTTATTTAAAGGGATGTCTTAATATTTAGAGGGATGTCTTGTTATTTAGAGGGATGTCTTAATATTTAGAGGGATGTCTTGTTATTTGAAGGGATGTCTTAATATTTAGAGGGATGTCTTGTTATTTAGAGGGATGTCTTGTTATTTAGAGGGATGTCTTGTTATTTAGAGGGATGTCTTGTTATTTAGAGGGATGTCTTGTTTTTTAAAGGGTTGTCTTGTTATTTGGAGGGATGTCTTAATATTTAGAGGGATGTCTTGGTATTTAGAGGGATGTCTTGTTATTTAGAGGGATGTCTTAATATTTAGCGGAATGTCTTAAGGGATGTCTTGTTTTTTAGAGGGTTGTCTTGTAATTTAGATGGGATGTCTTGTTATTTAGAGGGATGTCTTGTTATTTACAGGTATGTCTTGTTATTTAGAGGGATGTCTTAATATTTAGAGGAATGTCTTGTTATATGGATGGATGTCTTGTTATTTAGAGGGATGTCTTGATATTTAGAGGGATGTCTTGTTTTTTAGAGAGATGTCTTGTTATTTAGAGGGTTTTTTTGTTTTTTAGAGGGTTGTCTTGTTATTTGGAGGGATGTCTTGTTATTTAGATTGATGTCTTAATATTTAGAGGGATGTCTTTTTATTTGGAGGGATGTCTTGTTATTTAGAGGGATGTCTTGTTATTTAGAGGAATGTCTTGTTATTTAAAAGGGATGTCTTGTTATTTAGAGGGATGTCTTGTTATTTAGAGGGATGTCTTGTTATTTAGAGGGATGTCTTGTTATTTAGAGGGATGTCTTGTTATTTAGAGGGATGTCTTGTTATTTGAAGGGATGTCTTAATATTTAGAGAGATGTCTTGTTATTTAGAGGGATGTCTTGTTATTTAGAGGGATGTCTTGTTATTTAGAGGGATGTCTTCATATTTGGAGGGATGTCTTCATATTTGGAGGGATGTCTTGTTATTTAGAGGGATGTCTTGTTATTTGGAGGGATGCTTGTTATTAAGAGGGATGTCTTATAATTTAGAGGGATGTCTTGTTATTTGGAGGTATGTCTTGTTATTTAGAGGGATGTCTTGTTATTTAGAGGGATGTCTTGGTATTTGGAGGGATGTCTAGTTATTTAGAGGGATGTCTTTTTATTTAGAGGGATGTCTTGTTATTTAGAGGGATGTCTTGGTATTTGGAGGGATGTCTAGTTATTTAGAGGGATGTCTTTTTATTTAGAGGGATGTCTTGTTATTTAGAGGGATGTCTTGTTATTTAGAGGGATGTCTTGTTATTTGAAGGGATGTCTTAATATTTAGAGGGATGTCTTGCTATTTTGAGGGATTTCTTGTTATTTGGAGGGATGTCTTGTTATTTAGAGGGATGTCTTGTTATTTAGAGGAATGTCTTGTTATTTAAAAGGGATGTCTTGTTATTTAGAGGGATGTCTTGTTATTTAGTGGGATGTCTTGTTATTTAGAGGGATGTCTTGTTATTTAGAGAGATGTCTTGTTATTTAAAGGGATGTCTTAATATTTAGAGGGATGTCTTGTTATTTAGAGGGATGTCTTAATATTTAGAGGGATGTCTTGTTATTTGGAGGGATGTCTTAATATTTAGAGGGATGTCTTGTTATTTAGAGGGATGTCTTCTTATTTGGAGGGAAGTCTTGTTATTTAGAGGAATGTCTTGTTATTTAAAAGGGATGTCTTGTTATTTAGAGGGACGTCTTGTTATTTAGAGGGATGTCTTGTTATTTAGAGGGATGTCTTCATATTTGGAGGGATGTCTTCATATTTGGAGGGATGTCTTGTTATTTAGAGGGATGTCTTATTATTTAGAGGGATGTCTTGTTATTTGGAGGTATGTCTTGTTATTTAGAGGGATGTCTTGTTATTTAGAGGGATGTCTTGGTATTTGGAGGGATGTCTAGTTATTTAGAGGGATGTCTTTTTATTTAGAGGGATGTCTTGTTATTTAGAGGGATGTCTTGGTATTTGGAGGGATGTCTAGTTATTTAGAGGGATGTCTTTTTATTTAGAGGGATGTCTTGTTATTTAGAGGGATGTCTTGTTATTTAGAGGGATGTCTTGTTATTTGAAGGGATGTCTTAATATTTAGAGGGATGTCTTGCTATTTTGAGGGATTTCTTGTTATTTGGAGGGATGTCTTGTTATTTAGAGGGATGTCTTGTTATTTAGAGGAATGTCTTGTTATTTAAAAGGGATGTCTTGTTATTTAGAGGGATGTCTTGTTATTTAGTGGGATGTCTTGTTATTTAGAGGGATGTCTTGTTATTTAGAGAGATGTCTTGTTATTTAAAGGGATGTCTTAATATTTAGAGGGATGTCTTGTTATTTAGAGGGATGTCTTAATATTTAGAGGGATGTCTTGTTATTTGGAGGGATAAATGCGACGTACTTTTCCACAAATTTGACTTGCAGTATCACGCGAGTTAACTAATGCTTCACCAATCACGATGTCGGGACTAACTCGAACTTGTCGTGGTAGTTGCTGGTGAGGAACTTTCCTATCTCGTGGCTAGTGAGGAACTAACTTTCCTGCTTGCCGTCTGAGGGTTCCTCGGTTCATCCCTCTCGCTCCCCTCTCTAGCAAAGTAGGGGGGCTCAGCTGATCCGGAACGTTTGCTTGCTGTTTGCTAACCCGAAAAAAGCTAGCCGGCCGCCGTCGTCTGCAGCCGCTAAATCGTCAGTCGCTCGAGCTTGTTGTTGTCGTCGACTGTAGGTTATGTTGTGTTTGTTTCACACGACAATGAGTTTTAACTTCAAGTTGTCGGTTTATATTATTCACTCCGCATTTCCTCACGTCTTTGAGACGGATTATTGGCCTAAGGCCATGATCTGCGGGTTTACTAAGTGTAGAAAGTTTCTTCGAAGTACCAAGCCGGGTTGATCCCTAGCTTGCGAAACACATTGCTGGTGAGTCAATAAGCTATAAAACACTGTATAAGGTTTATGTCACGCTCATACAGTATTAATAACTCTCGTTCTACACTTATTTATTACCAAACACAACAGTGTATCATGCCTATACTTTACTGAAGATATTATAACTAAGGTTAGCCTTCTAACCTATAACCTTAGTTAGGGCTGGTAGGCTATGCCTAGGGATAGGCTAGACCTAGGAGTAGGCTAGTTTGACCCCCCCTCAAAATAGGCACGTTACACTCCCTACCAACTTCGGGTGCAAAAAAAACAGCAAAAAAAACGACTGTAACTCCAGGGTCAGGTTGGCTCATCGCACATCCTGCCCGTTACCTCTGACGGTCTTCTCGTTCTTGCTCTTCGTCTTCTGGGCTAAGGATGGTTTATCACACACCCTGCCATCTCGTTCGTTTTTACGTGTTCTATAACACTCGTCCTTTCAACGACGGTTCTTTTGGAGGAATCCTCTCCTCTTCTCGTTCGTTGAGACGCATTCTTTTGGGACTAGACGGCTTATCGCTCATCATACCCTCGGGTCAGGTTGGCTTGGGCTTAGCGCACAGTCCCTGCCCGGTGTCACTGCCCCTTCCACCGCAGTGATCTCGTGGCGGCCTTCCATCCGTTAGTTGCCGCCCCCGTATTCGTCACTGGCAGCTGCTTGCTGCCCAGCGGGCTGTCAGTCCTCCTGACCAGCCTAAAAGAAAAGGAAAACAAAACAAAAACGCCTCCTGGCGAAAAATAAACAAACGGAAAATAAAGGCTCCTGCCTAAACGAAAAAACAAAACTGAAGAGTGAGCTCTTCGTGACTTCAGTGGATTAGGGGTTTCACACACCCTGCCACCCTTCGATGCTCCACACTGTCCTGGTGACGTTTCGCCAACATCCCACTCTGCCTGGGGGTTAATTGGTCTCCGTACCATTAGCACCTCCCAACAGGTTTACGGATTACTCCGGACATGATAGGGCTTCAGGTCTTTGACGTGGCAGACTTGGACTTCCAGCTTGTCAGGGTCCCGAATCTCGTAAAGGTTCGCTCCACGTCTCTTGACTACCTTCACGGGTCCACCGAACTTCGGCGCGAGCTTGCCTACGACCGCGTCGGCCGCCGATGAAAGGACCCTCAGACGTCTTAACACGAGGTCACCAGGCTTGTAGTCCACCTCCCGTCTCCGGAGGTTATAGTACCTGGCTTGTCTCTCGTAGGCCGCCTTCAGGTTTTCACGAGTCAGCTGGTAAATTCGGCTAAACTCTTGCTGTCGGTTGCGGTGAACTTCGTCTAACGCCGGCTCACGCTCCTCGGTTGTCTCTTGAAGTGGAGGACCTCGCACGGCGTTAGGCGCTCTCAACTCACGGCCGAGGAACAGCATCGCCGGAGTGTGCCCTGTCGAGTCATGGACTGCCGAGTTCATGGCAAACTGGAATTCGCCCATGTGCACATCCCAGGACCGATGATTATCTTTCACGAATTGTGAAATCATGGTCTTCACCACCCGGTTAGCTCTCTCCACCGGGTTTGACTGGGGACTGTAGGGAGCCGTATTCGTGTACTTGATGTTCCAGTCTGCCGCCAGGGTTTTGAACAGTCCCGAAACGAACTGCGTCCCATTATCGCAGATCAGGGTCTCGGGTGCCCCGTACCGCAGTATGACATCCTTAGTCTTTGTAACTACACTCCTGGCAGTGGCAGCTCCAATCGGGCACAACTCGACCCACTTGCTAAAGGTGTCTTGCAGCACTAACAGGAAACGATGCCCCCTGCCTGACCGGGGCAACGGGCCCACCAAGTCAGCAGAGACAGTGCACCACGGGCCCTTCGGACTACGTAGGTACATCTTTCCCGCCGGTTTGACCTGCTCCACCTTATAGCGTTGGCACACATCGCAGGAACGCACGTACTCTTTGACCTCTCTCCTCCAGTTTGGCCAATAGTAGCTGGCACCGACTCTCGCTAGGGTTTTCTTCACACCTAGGTGTCCAGCTGTTGCCGCGTCATGGTTTTCCCGAAGGACGTCCTTTACCTGGTCAGACTTAACACAGGTCTTCCAGACGGGGTTACTACCACTCCTGCGTCTGGGACTACGATAAAGTTGTTCCTCCACAACTCTAAACCGGGGATACGTCTGAGGTCTCTGAGTTACGGCTCGTAACATCCTGCTGTACCAGTCTTGGGGCTCCGGGGCTGAACGCTCCTCGGGTATCGTATCGTCGTTTTCGGGTGCAGCTTCGACTGCTGGGCCTTCGGTTAAAGGAGGTTGAGTCACCTCGCTTTCGTCCTCTCTGGCAGCTCGCTCGTCTTGCCTCGCTGTGCTAGGATCATCGGCGGTCGGTTGATCCAGCGTTTCCCTCCGATGCGCCTCCCGTTCCCTCCTTTGGGCTCTCGTCAGTACCGCCACCTCGAGAGGAGGATCACCTCGCTCACTCTCGGGTTCACTAGGGGATTCCACCGGCTGCCTTGACAATGCGTCCGCAACCCGGTTCAACGCTCCTTTGCGGTACTGGATTTCGAAGTCATACTGTTGGAGTTCCATGATCCACCGGGCTAGACGTCCACTAGGCTCATGTAACCTCATAAGCCACTTCAGTGCGACGTGGTCGGTGATCGCTACGAAGTGGTACCCCTCCAGATACGGCTTGAACTTTCGAGTGGACCACACCAGGGCTAAACACTCCTTCTCCGTCGTGGAGTAGTTTCTCTCTGGGTCCGTCAACAGCCGGCTAGCGTACGCAATGACGACCTCCTTTCCGTCATGTTTTTGCGTCAACGCCGCTCCTAGCCCCATGTTCGATGCGTCAACCTGCAGCACAAACGTCTTCGTAAAATCGGGGCAAGCTAACACTGGGGCGGAGGCTAACCGACGTTTCATGTCTGCGAAGGCGGCGTCCTGCTTTGGTCCCCAAGACCATTTTGCGTCCTTCTTCAGCAGAAGTCGCAGTGGCGCCGTCGCATCGGCGAATCGTTCGATGAAGCGTCTGTACCACGACGCTAGACCCAAGAAACTCCGGAGTGCCCTGGCGTTTCGGGGAACGGGGAAATCCTGCACAGCTCGTATCTTCTCTGGATCAGTTGCAATGCCTCCGTCGCTTATTACGTGGCCCAGGTACTTCAGCTCCCGCTTGCAGAAATGGCACTTCTCGGGGTTAAGTTTCAGGCCTGCTTCTCGCAAGCGCCTGAACACCTCTCGGAGAAGCTGCAAGTGTTCGTCAAACGTCTGCGACACTATTACCAGGTCGTCGAGATAAGCAAACGCTCTGGGCTCTAGCTCCGGGCCAATGATCTTGTCCAGAAGACGCTGGAAGGTGGCTCCGGCGGAGTGCAGCCCGAACGGCATTACCGTGAACTGGTATAGCCCCAGACCTGGTACAGTGAAGGCTGTGACAGGTCGGCTCTCCTTGGCCAACGGGACCTGCCAGTAGCCACTCTTCAGATCGAGGGTGCTGATGTAGTGGGCGGGACGCAGTTTTTCCAGGATGGCATTGATCCTTGGCAGAGGATAGGCGTCTGGGATGGAACTCTCGTTGACCTTTCTCATGTCGATGCAGAACCGATATTTACCATCACCCTTTTTGATGAGAACCACCGGGGAACTCCACGGGCTGCGGGAGGGTTCAATCACTCCTTCCTGCAGCATCGATGCCACTTCCCGGTTTATAATCTATTGCATGGCAGGGTTCCTCGGGTAATACCGTTGCTTTATGGGGGCCGCGTCATCTTTCAGCCGGATCACGTGCTCCGCTAGAGTCGTACGGCCTTCTACCGAGTCGAACTTCGGCAATTCCGATCCCAAGAACTCCTCTAACGCACTGTCCTCTTGGCTGGACAGGCTCTTGAGGGCATTCATCGCAGCTCCGGCTGGTTCATCACCAGCGGGGCGGTTTACCAATGGAACGTGGAATCGAAGCATATTCAAGTCTTCTATACACTTCATACCTAGCACCATATCCGTCGTCAGTCCGGGTACTGCTAAGGCATACCATTCGTGGGGCCTTCCTGCGACCATTCCCTTCAGTCTGTACAGTTTATCCACCATACAACTGGAGCCGTCGGCCATCCGCAATTCTACTGGTCTTCGTTCCGGATAAACTCGGTGTCTTTGCAGTAGACCGATCACCTGATCCCCTATCAGGTTTACTACAGCTCCCGTATCTACCAAGGCTCTGAGGTGTTCTCCCAGGAGATTGACGACGACGAAGGGCCTCTCATCCACATAGCGTACCACGGGGTTTACTCCACCCGCCATGGTTACCGCTGGTTTATCCGAGTCTGCTGGGCGCACCTTGGGGTTCATGGCACGCCCAAAGGTTTCTATTGCCTGCAGCCAGCGTCCCCACTCCTCTGAGGTCGTTCGTCGTGGTCTCTGGGTCTCGGTCGACCTCCTTGACTCCGAGCCCATTGCCCGTTTCCCTGTTGCCAGCAACACGATCTGGTCAACACGCCTCGTCTACCACACACGCCGCATCTCAAGACCCGAGGCTTAGTACAGTCTCGGGAAAAGTGGCCGTTCTCTTGACAATTCCAGCAGTTTGGAACGAATTTCCCTGCTGCAGTCCTCCCAGGAGTTGCCTGTGGACCTCGTTCTCCCAAAGTGCGTGGTGGCTGTGAATCCCGTGGGGTCGGCTGCTTCTCCAGAGGCGGCATCCTCGTCCTTTGAACCTGACGAACGTCTTGTGAGGCGCAGTTCACCACCGCGCTCTCATATCGTGTACTTCGTCTCTTCGGACAGTAGGCTGTCTCTGGAACCAGGGTCAGAGATGGCTGAGGAGGTGGTCGGAACGTCTGCTTATCCCGGAGATACGCCTCGTACTCATCTGCCCGTTCAATCAGTTGGGACAGGGTCGTGAAGTCACTGCGTCGCACCAGTAGCTTGTACTCTGGCCGCATGTTGGCAAAGATCAACTCGATCTTGGCGAATTCAGAGTAGTTGCCGCTGCGTCGAATGAGTGTAGAGATTGCCGTGACGTATTCCCGGAACAGCTCGTTCTCTCCTTGAGTCCGTCGTCGGATTTCGTCTTCCAGGTTTCTCTGGTAGCCTCCGGGGAGGTAGTACACCACGAAGGAGTCTCGGAATTCCTTGAAGGACCTCCAGGAAGCTTTCATGTTCCGGTACCACAATAGTGCAGGCCCTGTTAGCAGCTCCGGCATCGCCTTGAGAATTTCGTCCCTTGACAGAGAGTAGGCCTCGATCAACTCCTCGAGGCGCTCGAGGAATGACACAGGATCCTTCCTCCCATCAAAGCGGAGATTCCATTTGCGCACTGTACTGCAAAGTGCCGCAAAATCGTTCCGTGAGCCAGTCTCGCTCCCAGTGCAACGGGGCTCTGGGGCTTTCGGCTCCTCGAAGAAATTCGGATCCGGAAAGAACTGTGGTGGTTTCGCACACACCACTGGTGTTACAGGGGGTCTGTAGAGGTCACCGTACGTCACCTGCGTGGAGGGTATGTGTCGTGGGGCAGGTGGCAAACCTAACCATAGGGACTCAGGATTTGTGTCTCGCTGAAAGTCCTTAGGCTCTCGCAGCAGCTCGGAGAGGGCTCTCCGCACCGTCATCGAGTCTGCATTAGGAGACAGGCCGAGCATCTCTCGAATGCTTGTGGCCTCGTCCAGTGAAGGGTTTACCAAGAATGAAGGAGCTGATCGTTGGGCTGCCAGGTTCGCCCCCGCACCATCACCTTCAAGGTTGAGGTTTAACGGCACGTTTCGTATGGGCTGGTAAGCAGGTTGAGTCGTAGGAGTAGCTGATGAGGGGCCCTGGTTTAGTGAGATCTTCCAGTAGTCCGCCAGCCGTCGTCTCAACTCAGCCACCGTACCATCTGTGTCTAGTCCATGCTGAGACATCTCGGTGATCAGCGCTGCCTTTGGCATGGTGTGAATCCACCCAACCCGGGGATCGTCAGCTGGAGACTTCGGGTAAGCTGACACCGCAGGGTGGGTCTCCGTTGTTGTCGTCGTATGGGTGGCACTCACGGTAGACGTCACCGCAGTTACCACCGTTGTCGTAGGCTCTGTAGAAGCCGTCCTCGTAGTCAAAGGCTGGTCTCCCGCCTTGGACTTCTCGGTGTTCGTCATCTCTGCTCGTCACCACTCGTCGGTCGTCTCGTCGAAGTTGGCTGCGTTGTTGAAGTCCTCTGGACGTCTCGCTCTCTCGCTGGTCTCTCGCAGAAGCTCAGCAACGCAGTCCCTGTTCGGGCGCCATAAATGCGACGTACTTTTCCACAAATTTGACTTGCAGTATCACGCGAGTTAACTAATGCTTCACCAATCACGATGTCGGGACTAACTCGAACTTGTCGTGGTAGTTGCTGGTGAGGAACTTTCCTATCTCGTGGCTAGTGAGGAACTAACTTTCCTGCTTGCCGTCTGAGGGTTCCTCGGTTCATCCCTCTCGCTCCCCTCTCTAGCAAAGTAGGGGGGCTCAGCTGATCCGGAACGTTTGCTTGCTGTTTGCTAACCCGAAAAAAGCTAGCCGGCCGCCGTCGTCTGCAGCCGCTAAATCGTCAGTCGCTCGAGCTTGTTGTTGTCGTCGACTGTAGGTTATGTTGTGTTTGTTTCACACGAATATGAGTTTTAACTTCAAGTTGTCGGTTTATATTATTCACTCCGCATTTCCTCACGTCTTTGAGACGGATTATTGGCCTAAGGCCATGATCTGCGGGTTTACTAAGTGTAGAAAGTTTCTTCGAAGTACCAAGCCGGGTTGATCCCTAGCTTGCGAAACACATCGCTGGTGAGTCAATAAGCTATAAAACACTGTATAAGGTTTATGTCACGCTCATACAGTATTAATAACTCTCGTTCTACACTTATTTATTACCAAACACAACAGTGTATCATGCCTATACTTTACTGAAGATATTATAACTAAGGTTAGCCTTCTAACCTATAACCTTAGTTAGGGCTGGTAGGCTATGCCTAGGGATAGGCTAGACCTAGGAGTAGGCTAGTTTGACCCCCCCTCAAAACAGGCACGTTACAATGTCTTAATATTTAGAGGGATGTCTTGTTATTTAGAGGGATGTCTTGTTATTTAGAGAGATGTCTTGTTATTTAAAGGGATGTCTTAATATTTAGAGGGATGTCTTGTTATTTAGAGGGATGTCTTAATATTTAGAGGGATGTCTTGTTATTTGAAGGGATGTCTTAATATTTAGAGGGATGTCTTGTTATTTAGAGGGGTGTCTTGTTATTTAGAGGGATGTCTTGTTTTTTAAAAGGTTGTCTTGTTATTTGGAGGGATGTCTTGGTATTTAGAGGGATGTCTTGTTATTTAGAGGGATGTCTTGTTATTTAGAGGGATGTCTTGTTATTTAGAAGGATGTCTTCTTATTTGGAGGGAAGTCTTGTTATTTGGAGGAATGTCTTGTTATTTAGAGGGATATCTTGTTATTTGGAGGGATGTCTTGTTATTTAGAGGGATGTCTTGCTATTTAGATGGATGTCTTTTTATTTGGAGGGATGTCTTGTTATTTAGAGGGATGTCTTGTTATTTAGAGGAATGTCTTGTTATTTAAGAGGGATGTCTTGTTATTTAGAGGGACGTCTTGTTATTTAGTGGGATGTCTTGTTATTTAGAGGGATGTCTTGTTATTTAGAGGGATGTCTTGTTATTTAAAGGGATGTCTTAATATTTAGAGGGATGTCTTGTTATTTAGAGGGATGTCTTAATATTTAGAGGGATGTCTTGTTATTTGGAGGGATGTCTTAATATTTAGAGGGATGTCTTGTTATTTAGAGGGATGTCTTGTTATTTAGAGGGATGTCTTGTTTTTTAAAGGGTTTTCTTGTTATTTGGAGGGATGTCTTAATATTTAGAGGGATGTCTTGGTATGTGGAGGGATGTCTTGTTATTTAGAGGGATGTCTTAATATTTAGCGGGATGTGTAGTTTATTAGAGGGATGTCTTGTTATTTAGAGGGATGTCTTGTTATTTAGAGGGATTTCTTAATATTTGGAGGGATGTCTTGTTATTTAGAGGGATGTCTTAATATTTAGAGGGATGTCTTGTTTTTTAGTGGGATGTCTTGTTATTTAGAGGGATGTCTTGTTATTTGGAGAGATGTCTTTTTATTTAGAGGGATGTCTTGTTTTTTAGAGGGTTGTCTTGTTATTTGGAGGGATGTCTTGTTTTTTCGAGGGTTGTCTTGTAATTTAGATGGGATGTCTTGTTATTTAGAGGGATGTCTTAATATTTAGCGGAATGTCTTGTTTATTAGAGGGATGTCTTGCTATTTAGAGGGATGTCTTTTTATTTGGAGGGATGTCTTGTTATTTAGAGGGATGTCTTGTTATTTAGAGGAATGTCTTGTTATTTAAAAGGGATGTCTTGTTATTTAGAGGGATGTCTTGTTATTTAGTGGGATGTCTTGTTATTTAGAGGGATGTCTTGTTATTTAGAGAGATGTCTTGTTATTTAAAGGGATGTCTTAATATTTAGAGGGATGTCTTGTTATTTAGAGGGATGTCTTAATATTTAGCGGAATGTCTTGTTTATTAGAGGGATGTCTTGCTATTTAGAGGGATGTCTTTTTATTTGGAGGGATGTCTTGTTATTTAGAGGGATGACTTGTTATTTAGAGGAATGTCTTGTTATTTAAAAGGGATGTCTTGTTATTTAGAGGGATGTCTTGTTATTTAGTGGGATGTCTTGTTATTTAGAGGGATGTCTTGTTATTTAGAGAGATGTCTTGTTATTTAAAGGGATGTCTTAATATTTAGAGGGATGTCTTGTTATTTAGAGGGATGTCTTAATATTTAGAGGGATGTCTTGTTATTTGAAGGGATGTCTTAATATTTAGAGGGATGTCTTGTTATTTAGAGGGATGTCTTGTTATTTAGAGGGATGTCTTGTTTTTTAAAGGGTTGTCTTGTTATTTGGAGGGATGTCTTAATATTTAGAGGGATGTCTTGGTATTTAGAGGGATGTCTTGTTATTTAGAGGGATGTCTTAATATTTAGCGGAATGTCTAGTTTATTAGAGGGATGTCTTGTTATTTAGAGGGATGTCTTGTTATTTAGAGGGATGTCTTGTTTTTTAGAGGGTTGTCTTGTTATTTGGAGGGATGTCTTGTTTTTTAGAGGGTTGTGTTGTAATTTAGATGGGATGTCTTGTTATTTAGAGGGATGTCTTGTTATTTACAGGTATGTCTTGTTATTTAGAGGGATGTCTTAATATTTAGAGGAATGTCTTGTTATATAGATGGATGTCTTGTTATTTAGAGGGATGTCTTGATATTTAGAGGGATGTCTTGTTTTTTAGAGAGATGTCTTGTTATTTAGAGGGTTTTTTTTTTGTTTTTTAGAGGGTTGTCTTGTTATTTGGAGGGATGTCTTGTTATTTAGATTGATGTCTTAATATTTAGAGGGATGTCTTGTTTTTTAGAGGGATGTCTTGTTATTTAGAGGGATGTCTTGTTATTTAGAGGGATGTCTTGTTATTTAGAGGGATGTCTTGTTATTTAGAGGGATGTCTTGTTATTTGAAGGGATGTCTTAATATTTAGAGAGATGTCTTGTTATTTAGAGGGATGTCTTGTTATTTAGAGGGATGTCTTTTTATTTAGAGGGATGTCTTCATATTTGGAGGGATGTCTTGTTATTTAGAGGGATGTCTTGTTATTTAGAGGGATGTCTTAATATTTAGCGGAATGTCTAGTTTATTAGAGGGATGTCTTGTTATTTAGAGGGATGTCTTGTTATTTAGAGGGATGTCTTAATATTTGGAGGGATGTCTTGTTATTTAGAGGGATGTCTTAATATTTAGAGGGATGTATTGTTTTTTATTCGGATGTCTTGTTATTTAGAGGGATGTCTTGTTATTTGGAGAGATGTCTTTTTATTTAGAGGGATGTCTTGTTTTTTAGAGGGTTGTCTTGTTATTTGGAGGGATGTCTTGTTTTTTAGAGGGTTGTCTTGGTATTTAGAGGGATGTCTTGTTATTTAGAGGGATGTCTTGTTATTTAGAGGGATGTCTTGTTATTTGGAGGGAAGTCTTGTTATTTGGAGGAATGTCTTGTTATTTAGAGGGATATCTTGTTATTTGGAGGGATGTCTTGTTATTTAGAGGGATGTCTTGCTATTTAGAGGGATGTCTTTTTATTTGGAGGGATGTCTTGTTATTTAGAGGGATGTCTTGTTATTTAGAGGAATGTCTTGTTATTTAAAAGGGATGTCTTGTTATTTAGAGGGACGTCTTGTTATTTAGTGGGATGTCTTGTTATTTAGAGGGATGTCTTGTTATTTAGAGAGATGTCTTGTTATTTAAAGGGATGTCTTAATATTTAGAGGGATGTCTTGTTATTTAGAGGGATGTCTTAATATTTAGAGGGATGTCTTGTTATTTGGAGGGATGTCTTAATATTTAGAGGGATGTCTTGTTTTTTAGAGGGTTGTCTTGTTATTTGGAGGGATGTCTTGTTTTTTCGAGGGTTGTCTTGTAATTTAGATGGGATGTCTTGTTATTTAGAGGGATGTCTTAATATTTAGCGGAATGTCTTGTTTATTAGAGGGATGTCTTGCTATTTAGAGGGATGTCTTTTTATTTGGAGGGATGTCTTGTTATTTAGAGGGATGTCTTGTTATTTAGAGGAATGTCTTGTTATTTAAAAGGGATGTCTTGTTATTTAGAGGGATGTCTTGTTATTTAGTGGGATGTCTTGTTTTTTAGAGGGATGTCTTGTTATTTAGAGAGATATCTTGTTATTTAAAGGGATGTCTTAATATTTAGAGGGATGTCTTGTTATTTAGAGGGATGTCTTAATATTTAGCGGAATGTCTTGTTTATTAGAGGGATGTCTTGCTATTTTGAGGGATGTCTTTTTATTTGGAGGGATGTCTTGTTATTTAGAGGGATGACTTGTTATTTAGAGGAATGTCTTGTTATTTAAAAGGGATGTCTTGTTATTTAGAGGGATGTCTTGTTATTTAGTGGGATGTCTTGTTATTTAGAGGGATGTCTTGTTATTTAGAGAGATGTCTTGTTATTTAAAGGGATGTCTTAATATTTAGAGGGATGTCTTGTTATTTAGAGGGATGTCTTAATATTTAGAGGGATGTCTTGTTATTTGAAGGGATGTCTTAATATTTAGAGGGATGTCTTGTTATTTAGAGGGATGTCTTGTTATTTAGAGGGATGTCTTGTTTTTTAAAGGGTTGTCTTGTTATTTGGAGGGATGTCTTAATATTTAGAGGGATGTCTTGGTATTTAGAGGGATGTCTTGTTATTTAGAGGGATGTCTTAATATTTAGCGGAATGTCTAGTTTATTAGAGGGATGTCTTGTTATTTAGAGGGATGTCTTGTTATTTAGAGGGATGTCTTGTTTTTTAGAGGGTTGTCTTGTTATTTGGAGGGATGTCTTGTTTTTTAGAGGGTTGTGTTGTAATTTAGATGGGATGTCTTGTTATTTAGAGGGATGTCTTGTTATTTACAGGTATGTCTTGTTATTTAGAGGGATGTCTTAATATTTAGAGGAATGTCTTGTTATATAGATGGATGTCTTGTTATTTAGAGGGATGTCTTGATATTTAGAGGGATGTCTTGTTTTTTAGAGAGATGTCTTGTTATTTAGAGGGTTTTTTTTGTTTTTTAGACGGTTGTCTTGTTATTTGGAGGGATGTTTTGTTATTTAGGTTGATGTCTTAATATTTAGAGGGATGTCTTGTTTTTTAGAGGGATGTCTTGTTTTTTAGAGGGATGTCTTGTTATTTAGAGGGATGTCTTGTTATTTAGAGGGATGTCTTGTTATTTAAAGGGATGTCTTGTTATTTGAAGGGATGTCTTAATATTTAGAGAGATGTCTTGTTATTTAGAGGGATGTCTTGTTATTTAGAGGGATGTCTTGTTATTTAGAGGGATGTCTTCATATTTGGAGGAATGTCTTGTTATTTAGAGAGATGTCTTGTTATTTAGAGGGATGTCTTAATATTTAGCGGAATGTCTAGTTTATTAGAGGGATGTCTTGTTATTTAGAGGGATGTCTTGTTATTTAGAGGGATGTCTTAATATTTGGAGGGATGTCTTGTTATTTAGAGGGATGTCTTAATATTTAGAGGGATGTCTTGTTTTTTAGTGGGATGTCTTGTTATTTAGAGGGTTGTCTTGTTATTTGGAGGGATGTCTTGTTTTTAAGAGGGTTGTCTTGGTATTTAGAGGGATGTCTTGTTATTTAGAGGGATGTCTTGTTATTTAGAGGGATGTCTTCTTATTTGGAGGGAAGTCTTGTTATTTGGAGGAATGTCTTGTTATTTAGAGGGATATCTTGTTATTTGGAGGGATGTCTTGTTATTTAGAGGGATGTCTTGCTATTTAGAGGGATGTCTTTTTATTTGGAGGGATGTCTTGTTATTTAGAGGGATGTCTTGTTATTTAGAGGAATGTCTTGTTATTTAAAAGGGATGTCTTGTTATTTAGAGGGACGTCTTGTTATTTAGTGGGATGTCTTGTTATTTAGAGGGATGTCTTGTTATTTAGAGAGATGTCTTGTTATTTAAAGGGATGTCTTAATATTTAGAGGGATGTCTTGTTATTTAGAGGGATGTCTTAATATTTAGAGGGATGTCTTGTTATTTGGAGGGATGTCTTAATATTTAGAGGGATGTCTTGTTATTTAGAGGGATGTCTTGTTATTTAGAGGGATGTCTTGTTTTTTAAAGGGTTGTCTTATTTGTACAACCTTGTACAAACTTGTACACACTTGTACAAACTTGTACACACTTGTACAACCTTGTACACACTTGTAAAACCTTGTACACACTTGTACAACCTCGTACACACTTGTACAACCTTGTACACACTTGTACAACCTTGTACACAATTGTAAAACCTTGTACACACTTGTACAACCTTGTACACACTTGTACACCCTTGTACACACTTGTACAAAATTTTACATTCTTGTACATACTTGTACACCCTTGTACACACTTGTACAACCTTGTACAAACCTGTACACCCTTGTACACACTTGTACAAGCTTGTACACACTTGTACAAGCTTGTACACACTTGTACACCCTTGTACAAACTTGTGCACCCTTGAACACTTTTGTACACCCTTGTACACATTTGTACAACCTTGTACAAACTTAAACACACTTGTACAAACATGTACACACTTGAACAACCTTGTACACACTTGTACAACCTTGTACACACTTGTACAAGCTTGTATACACTTGTACAACCTTGTACACACTTGTACAACCTTGTACACACTTGTACAAGCTTGTACACACTTGTACAACCTTGTACACACTTGTACAACCTTTTACACAATTGTAAAACCTTGTACACACTTGTACATTCTTGTACAAACTTGTACTTACTTGTACAACCTTGTACAAACTTGTACACACTTGTACAAACTTTTACATCCTTGTATACATTTGTACAACCTTGTACAAACCTGTACACCCTTGTACACACTTGTACAAGCTTGTACACGATTGTACACCCTTGTACACACTTGTGCACCCTTGTACACACTTGTACACCCTTGTACACACATGTACAACCTTTTACAAACTTGTACACACTTGTACAAACTTGTACATTCTTGTACATACTTGTACACCCTTGTAAACACTTGTACAAAATTGTACAAACCTGTACACCCTTGTACACACTTGTACAAGCTTGTACACACTTGTACAAGCTTGTACACACTTGTACACCCTTGTACAAACTTGTGCACCCTTGTACACTTTTGTACACCCTTGTATACATTTGTACAAACTTGTACAAACTTGTACACACTTGTACAAACTTGTACACACTTGTACAAACTTGTACACCCTTGTACACACTTGTACAACCTTGTACACACTTGTACAACCTTGTAAAAACCTGTACACCCTTGTACACACTTGTACAAGCTTGTACACGATTGTACACTCTTGTACACACTTGTGCAACCTTGTACACACTTGTACAACCTTGTACACACTTGTACAACCTTGTACACACTTGTTCAAGCTTGTACACACTTGTACAACCTTGTACACACTTGTACACCCTTGTACACACTTGTACAACCTTTTACAAACTTGTACACACTTGTACAAGCTTGTACACACTTGTACAAGCTTGTACACACTTGTACACCCTTGTACAAACTTGTGCACCCTTGAACACTTTTGTACACCCTTGTACACATTTGTACAACCTTGTACAAACTTGTACTTACTTGTACAACCTTGTACAAACTTGTACACACTTGTACAAACTTTTACATCCTTGTATACATTTGTACACCCTTGTACACACTTGTGCAACCTTGTACACACTTGTACAACCTTGTACACACTTGTACAACCTTGTACACACTTGTTCAAGCTTGTACACACTTGTACAACCTTGTACACACTTGTACACCCTTGTACACACTTGTACAACCTTGTACAAACATGTACACACTTGAACAACCTTGTACACACTTGTACAACCTTGTACACACTTGTACAAGCTTGTACACACTTGTACAACCTTGTACACACTTGTACAACCTTGTACACACTTGTACAAGCTTGTACACACTTGTACAACCTTGTACACACTTGTACAACCTTTTACACAATTGTAAAACCTTGTACACACTTGTACATTCTTGTACAAACTTGTACTTACTTGTACAACCTTGTACAAACTTGTACACACTTGTACAAACTTTTACATCCTTGTATACATTTGTACACCCTTGTACACACTTGTACAACCTTGTACAAACCTGTACACCCTTGTACACACTTGTACAAGCTTGTACACGATTGTACACCCTTGTACACACTTGTGCACCCTTGTACACACTTGTACACCCTTGTACACACATGTACAACCTTTTACAAACTTGTACACACTTGTACAAACTTGTACATTCTTGTACATACTTGTACACCCTTGTAAACACTTGTACAAAATTGTACAAACCTGTACACCCTTGTACACACTTGTACACCCTTGTACAAACTTGTGCACCCTTGTACACTTTTGTACACCCTTGTATACATTTGTACAAACTTGTACAAACTTGTACACACTTGTACAAACTTGTACATACTTGTACAAACTTGTACACCCTTGTACACACTTGTACAACCTTGTACACACTTGTACAACCTTGTACAAACCTGTACACCCTTGTACACACTTGAACAAGCTTGTACACGATTGTACACTCTTGTACACACTTGTGCAACCTTGTACACACTTGTACAACCTTGTACACACTTGTACAACCTTGTACACACTTGTTCAAGCTTGTACACACTTGTACAACCTTGTACACACTTGTACACCCTTGTACACACTTGTACAACCTTTTACAAACTTGTACACACTTGTACAAAATTGTACATTCTTGTACATACTTGTACACCCTTGTACACACTTGTACAACCTTGTACAAACCTGTACACCCTTGTACACACTTGTACAAGCTTGTACACACTTGTACAAGCTTGTACACACTTGTACACCCTTGTACAAACTTGTGCACCCTTGTACACTTTTGTACACCCTTGTACACATTTGTACAACCTTGTACAAACTTGTACACACTTGTACAAACTTGTACACACTTGTACAAACTTGTGTACACTTGTACAACCTTGTACACACTTTTACAACCTTGTACACACTTGTACAACCTTGTACACACTTGTACAACCTCGTACACACTTGTACAACCTTGTACACACTTGTACAACCTTGTACACAATTGTAAAACCTTGTACACACTTTTACAACCTTGTACACACTTGTACACCCTTGTACACACTTATACAAAATTTTACATTCTTGTACATACTTGTACACCCTTGTACACACTTGTACAACCTTGTACAAACCTGTACACCCTTGTACACACTTGTACAAGCTTGTACACACTTGTACACCCTTGTACAAACTTGTGCACCCTTGAACACTTTTGTACACCCTTGTACACATTTGTACAACCTTGTACAAACTTAAACACACTTGTACAAACATGTACACACTTGAACAACCTTGTACACACTTGTACAAACCTTGTACACACTTGTACAAGCTTGTACACACTTGTACAACCTTGTACACACTTGTACAACCTTGTACACACTTGTACAAGCTTGTACACGATTGTACACCCTTGTACACACTTGTGCACCCTTGTACACACTTGTACACCCTTGTACACACTTGTACAAAATTGTACACCCTTGTACACACTTGTACAACCTTGTACACACTTGTACAACCTTGTACACACTTGTACAACCTTGTACAAACCTGTACACCCTTGTACACACTTGTACAAGCTTGTACACGATTGTACACTCTTGTACACACTTGTGCAACCTTGTACAAACTTGTGCACCCTTGTACACTTTTGTACATCCTTGTATACATTTGTACAAACTTGTACATTCTTGTACATACTTGTACACCCTTGTAAACACTTGTACAACCTTGTACAAACCTGTACACCCTTGTACACACTTGTACAAGCTTGTACACACTTGTACAAGCTTGTACACACTTGTACACCCTTGTACAAACTTGTGCACCCTTGTACACTTTTGTACACCCTTGTATACATTTGTACAAACTTGTACAAACTTGTACACACTTGTACAAACTTGTACACACTTGTACAAACTTGTACACCCTTGTACACACTTGTACAACCTTGTACACACTTGTACAACCTTGTACACACTTGTACAACCTTGTACACACTTGTACAACCTTGTACAAACCTGTACACCCTTGTACACACTTGTACAAGCTTGTACACGATTGTACACTCTTGTACACACTTGTGCAACCTTGTACACACTTGTACAACCTTGTACACACTTGTACAACCTTGTACACACTTGTTCAAGCTTGTACACACTTGTACAACCTTGTACACACTTGTACACCCTTGTACACACTTGTACAACCTTTTACAAACTTGTACACACTTGTACAAGCTTGTACACACTTGTACAAGCTTGTACACACTTGTACACCCTTGTACAAACTTGTGCACCCTTGAACACTTTTGTACACCCTTGTACACATTTGTACAACCTTGTACAAACTTAAACACACTTGTACAAACATGTACACACTTGAACAACCTTGTACACACTTGTACAACCTTGTACACACTTGTACAAGCTTGTACACACTTGTACAACCTTGTACACACTTGTACAACCTTGTACACACTTGTACAAGCTTGTACACACTTGTACAACCTTGTACACACTTGTACAACCTTTTACACAATTTTAAAACCTTGTACACACTTGTACATTCTTGTACAAACTTGTACTTACTTGTACAACCTTGTACAAACTTGTACACACTTGTACAAACTTTTACATCCTTGTATACATTTGTACACCCTTGTACACACTTGTACAACCTTGTACAAACCTGTACACCCTTGTACACACTTGTACAAGCTTGTACACGATTGTACACCCTTGTACACACTTGTGCACCCTTGTACACACTTGTACACCCTTGTACACACATGTACAACCTTTTACAAACTTGTACACACTTGTACAAACTTGTACATTCTTGTACATACTTGTACACCCTTGTAAACACTTGTACAAAATTGTACAAACCTGTACACCCTTGTACACACTTGTACAAGCTTGTACACACTTGTACAAGCTTGTACACACTTGTACACCCTTGTACAAACTTGTGCACCCTTGTACACTTTTGTACACCCTTGTATACATTTGTACAAACTTGTACAAACTTGTACACACTTGTACAAACTTGTACATACTTGTACAAACTTGTACACCCTTGTACACACTTGTACAACCTTGTACACACTTGTACAACCTTGTACAAACCTGTACACCCTTGTACACACTTGAACAAGCTTGTACACGATTGTACACTCTTGTACACACTTGTGCAACCTTGTACACACTTGTACAACCTTGTACACACTTGTACAACCTTGTACACACTTGTTCAAGCTTGTACACACTTGTACAACCTTGTACACACTTGTACACCCTTGTACACACTTGTACAACCTTTTACAAACTTGTACACACTTGTACAAAATTGTACATTCTTGTACATACTTGTACACCCTTGTACACACTTGTACAACCTTGTACAAACCTGTACACCCTTGTACACACTTGTACAACCTTGTACACACTTGTACAAGCTTGTACACACTTGTACAACCTTGTACACACTTGTACAACCTTGTACACACTTGTACAAGCTTGTACACACTTGTACAACCTTGTACACACTTGTACAACCTTTTACACAATTGTAAAACCTTGTACACACTTGTACATTCTTGTACAAACTTGTACTTACTTGTACAACCTTGTACAAACTTGTACACACTTGTACAAACTTTTACATCCTTGTATACATTTGTACACCCTTGTACACACTTGTACAACCTTGTACAAACCTGTACACCCTTGTACACACTTGTACAAGCTTGTACACGATTGTACACCCTTGTACACACTTGTGCACCCTTGTACACACTTGTACACCCTTGTACACACATGTACAACCTTTTACAAACTTGTACACACTTGTACAAACTTGTACATTTTTGTACATACTTGTACACCCTTGTAAACACTTGTACAAAATTGTACAAACCTGTACACCCTTGTACACACTTGTACAAGCTTGTACACACTTGTACAAGCTTGTACACACTTGTACACCCTTGTACAAACTTGTGCACCCTTGTACACTTTTGTACACCCTTGTATACATTTGTACAAACTTGTACAAACTTGTACACACTTGTACAAACTTGTACATACTTGTACAAACCTGTACACCCTTGTACACACTTGTACAACCTTGTACACACTTGTACAACCTTGTACAAACCTGTACACCCTTGTACACACTTGAACAAGCTTGTACACGATTGTACACTCTTGTACACACTTGTGCAACCTTGTACACACTTGTACAACCTTGTACACACTTGTACAACCTTGTACACACTTGTTCAAGCTTGTACACACTTGTACAACCTTGTACACACTTGTACACCCTTGTACACACTTGTACAACCTTTTACAAACTTGTACACACTTGTACAAAATTGTACATTCTTGTACATACTTGTACACCCTTGTACACACTTGTACAACCTTGTACAAACCTGTACACCCTTGTACACACTTGTACAAGCTTGTACACACTTGTACAAGCTTGTACACACTTGTACACCCTTGTACAAACTTGTGCACCCTTGTACACTTTTGTACACCCTTGTACACATTTGTACAACCTTGTACAAACTTGTACACACTTGTACAAACTTGTACACACTTGTACAAACTTGTGTACACTTGTACAACCTTGTACACACTTGTACAACCTTGTACACACTTGTACAACCTTGTACACACTTGTACAACCTCGTACACACTTGTACAACCTTGTACACACTTGTACAACCTTGTACACAATTGTAAAACCTTGTACACACTTTTACAACCTTGTACACACTTGTACACCCTTGTACACACTTGTACAAAATTTTACATTCTTGTACATACTTGTACACCCTTGTACACACTTGTACAACCTTGTACAAACCTGTACACCCTTGTACACACTTGTACAAGCTTGTACACACTTGTACACCCTTGTACAAACTTGTGCACCCTTGAACACTTTTGTACACCCTTGTACACATTTGTACAACCTTGTACAAACTTAAACACACTTGTACAAACATGTACACACTTGAACAACCTTGTACACACTTGTACAAACCTTGTACACACTTGTACAAGCTTGTACACACTTGTACAACCTTGTACACACTTGTACAACCTTGTACACACTTGTACAAGCTTGTACACACTTGTACAAACTTGTACACACTTGTACAACCTTGTACAAACCTGTACACCCTTGTACACACTTGTACAAGCTTGTACACGATTGTACACCCTTGTACACACTTGTGCACCCTTGTACACACTTGTACACCCTTGTACACACTTGTACAAACTTGTACACCCTTGTACACACTTGTACAACCTTGTACACACTTGTACAACCTTGTACACACTTGTACAACCTTGTACAAACCTGTACACCCTTGTACACACTTGTACAAGCTTGTACACGATTGTACACTCTTGTACACACTTGTGCAACCTTGTACAAACTTGTGCACCCTTGTACACTTTTGTACATCCTTGTATACATTTGTACAAACTTGTACATTCTTGTACATACTTGTACACCCTTGTAAACACTTGTACAACCTTGTACAAACCTGTACACCCTTGTACACACTTGTACAAGCTTGTACACACTTGTACAAGCTTGTACACACTTGTACACCCTTGTACAAACTTGTGCACCCTTGTACACTTTTGTACACCCTTGTATACATTTGTACAAACTTGTACAAACTTGTACACACTTGTACAAACTTGTACACACTTGTACAAACTTGTACACCCTTGTACACACTTGTACAACCTTGTACACACTTGTACAACCTTGTACACACTTGTACAACCTTGTACACACTTGTACAACCTTGTACAAACCTGTACACCCTTGTACACACTTGAACAAGCTTGTACACGATTGTACACTCTTGTACACACTTGTGCAACCTTGTACACACTTGTACAACCTTGTACACACTTGTACAACCTTGTACACACTTGTTCAAGCTTGTACACACTTGTACAACCTTGTACACACTTGTACACCCTTGTACACACTTGTACAACCTTTTACAAACTTGTACACACTTGTACAAGCTTGTACACACTTGTACAAGCTTGTACACACTTGTACACCCTTGTACAAACTTGTGCACCCTTGAACACTTTTGTACACCCTTGTACACATTTGTACAACCTTGTACAAACTTAAACACACTTGTACAAACATGTACAAACTTGAACAACCTTGTACACACTTGTACAACCTTGTACACACTTGTACAAGCTTGTACACACTTGTACAACCTTGTACACACTTGTACAACCTTGTACACACTTGTACAAGCTTGTACACACTTGTACAACCTTGTACACACTTGTACAACCTTTTACACAATTGTAAAACCTTGTACACACTTGTACATTCTTGTACAAACTTGTACTTACTTGTACAACCTTGTACAAACTTGTACACACTTGTACAAACTTTTACATCCTTGTATACATTTGTACACCCTTGTACACACTTGTACAACCTTGTACAAACCTGTACACCCTTGTACACACTTGTACAAGCTTGTACACGATTGTACACCCTTGTACACACTTGTGCACCCTTGTACACACTTGTACACCCTTGTACACACATGTACAACCTTTTACAAACTTGTACACACTTGTACAAACTTGTACATTCTTGTACATACTTGTACACCCTTGTAAACACTTGTACAAAATTGTACAAACCTGTACACCCTTGTACACACTTGTACAAGCTTGTACACACTTGTACAAGCTTGTACACACTTGTACACCCTTGTACAAACTTGTGCACCCTTGTACACTTTTGTACACCCTTGTATACATTTGTACAAACTTGTACAAACTTGTACACACTTGTACAAACTTGTACATACTTGTACAAACTTGTACACCCTTGTACACACTTGTACAACCTTGTACACACTTGTACAACCTTGTACAAACCTGTACACCCTTGTACACACTTGAACAAGCTTGTACACGATTGTACACTCTTGTACACACTTGTGCAACCTTGTACACACTTGTACAACCTTGTACACACTTGTACAACCTTGTACACACTTGTTCAAGCTTGTACACACTTGTACAACCTTGTACACACTTGTACACCCTTGTACACACTTGTACAACCTTTTACAAACTTGTACACACTTGTACAAGCTTGTACACACTTGTACAAGCTTGTACACACTTGTACACCCTTGTACAAACTTGTGCACCCTTGAACACTTTTGTACACCCTTGTACACATTTGTACAACCTTGTACAAACTTAAACACACTTGTACAAACATGTACAAACTTGAACAACCTTGTACACACTTGTACAACCTTGTACACACTTGTACAAGCTTGTACACACTTGTACAACCTTGTACACACTTGTACAACCTTGTACACACTTGTACAAGCTTGTACACACTTGTACAACCTTGTACACACTTGTACAACCTTTTACACAATTGTAAAACCTTGTACACACTTGTACATTCTTGTACAAACTTGTACTTACTTGTACAACCTTGTACAAACTTGTACACACTTGTACAAACTTTTACATCCTTGTATACATTTGTACACCCTTGTACACACTTGTACAACCTTGTACAAACCTGTACACCCTTGTACACACTTGTACAAGCTTGTACACGATTGTACACCCTTGTACACACTTGTGCACCCTTGTACACACTTGTACACCCTTGTACACACATGTACAACCTTTTACAAACTTGTACACACTTGTACAAACTTGTACATTCTTGTACATACTTGTACACCCTTGTAAACACTTGTACAAAATTGTACAAACCTGTACACCCTTGTACACACTTGTACAAGCTTGTACACACTTGTACAAGCTTGTACACACTTGTACACCCTTGTACAAACTTGTGCACCCTTGTACACTTTTGTACACCCTTGTATACATTTGTACAAACTTGTACAAACTTGTACACACTTGTACAAACTTGTACATACTTGTACAAACTTGTACACCCTTGTACACACTTGTACAACCTTGTACACACTTGTACAACCTTGTACAAACCTGTACACCCTTGTACACACTTGAACAAGCTTGTACACGATTGTACACTCTTGTACACACTTGTGCAACCTTGTACACACTTGTACAACCTTGTACACACTTGTACAACCTTGTACACACTTGTTCAAGCTTGTACACACTTGTACAACCTTGTACACACTTGTACACCCTTGTACACACTTGTACAAACTTGTGCACCCTTGAACACTTTTGTACACCCTTGTACACATTTGTACAACCTTGTACAAACTTAAACACACTTGTACAAACATGTACACACTTGAACAACCTTGTACACACTTGTACAACCTTGTACACACTTGTACAAGCTTGTACACACTTGTACAACCTTGTACACACTTGTACAACCTTGTACACACTTGTACAAGCTTGTACACACTTGTACAACCTTGTACACACTTGTACAACCTTTTACACAATTTTAAAACCTTGTACACACTTGTACATTCTTGTACAAACTTGTACTTACTTGTACAACCTTGTACAAACTTGTACACACTTGTACAAACTTTTACATCCTTGTATACATTTGTACACCCTTGTACACACTTGTACAACCTTGTACAAACCTGTACACCCTTGTACACACTTGTACAAGCTTGTACACGATTGTACACCCTTGTACACACTTGTGCACCCTTGTACACACTTGTACACCCTTGTACACACATGTACAACCTTTTACAAACTTGTACACACTTGTACAAACTTGTACATTCTTGTACATACTTGTACACCCTTGTAAACACTTGTACAAAATTGTACAAACCTGTACACCCTTGTACACACTTGTACAAGCTTGTACACACTTGTACAAGCTTGTACACACTTGTACACCCTTGTACAAACTTGTGCACCCTTGTACACTTTTGTACACCCTTGTATACATTTGTACAAACTTGTACAAACTTGTACACACTTGTACAAACTTGTACATACTTGTACAAACTTGTACACCCTTGTACACACTTGTACAACCTTGTACACACTGGTACAACCTTGTACAAACCTGTACACCCTTGTACACACTTGAACAAGCTTGTACACGATTGTACACTCTTGTACACACTTGTGCAACCTTGTACACACTTGTACAACCTTGTACACACTTGTACAACCTTGTACACACTTGTTCAAGCTTGTACACACTTGTACAACCTTGTACACACTTGTACACCCTTGTACACACTTGTACAACCTTTTACAAACTTGTACACACTTGTACAAAATTGTACATTCTTGTACATACTTGTACACCCTTGTACACACTTGTACAACCTTGTACAAACCTGTACACCCTTGTACACACTTGTACAACCTTGTACACACTTGTACAAGCTTGTACACACTTGTACAACCTTGTACACACTTGTACAACCTTGTACACACTTGTACAAGCTTGTACACACTTGTACAACCTTGTACACACTTGTACAACCTTTTACACAATTGTAAAACCTTGTACACACTTGTACATTCTTGTACAAACTTGTACTTACTTGTACAACCTTGTACAAACTTGTACACACTTGTACAAACTTTTACATCCTTGTATACATTTGTACACCCTTGTACACACTTGTACAACCTTGTACAAACCTGTACACCCTTGTACACACTTGTACAAGCTTGTACACGATTGTACACCCTTGTACACACTTGTGCACCCTTGTACACACTTGTACACCCTTGTACACACATGTACAACCTTTTACAAACTTGTACACACTTGTACAAACTTGTACATTCTTGTACATACTTGTACACCCTTGTAAACACTTGTACAAAATTGTACAAACCTGTACACCCTTGTACACACTTGTACAAGCTTGTACACACTTGTACAAGCTTGTACACACTTGTACACCCTTGTACAAACTTGTGCACCCTTGTACACTTTTGTACACCCTTGTATACATTTGTACAAACTTGTACAAACTTGTACACACTTGTACAAACTTGTACATACTTGTACAAACTTGTACACCCTTGTACACACTTGTACAACCTTGTACACACTTGTACAACCTTGTACAAACCTGTACACCCTTGTACACACTTGAACAAGCTTGTACACGATTGTACACTCTTGTACACACTTGTGCAACCTTGTACACACTTGTACAACCTTGTACACACTTGTACAACCTTGTACACACTTGTTCAAGCTTGTACACACTTGTACAACCTTGTACACACTTGTACACCCTTGTACACACTTGTACAACCTTTTACAAACTTGTACACACTTGTACAAAATTGTACATTCTTGTACATACTTGTACACCCTTGTACACACTTGTACAACCTTGTACAAACCTGTACACCCTTGTACACACTTGTACAAGCTTGTACACACTTGTACAAGCTTGTACACACTTGTACACCCTTGTACAAACTTGTGCACCCTTGTACACTTTTGTACACCCTTGTACACATTTGTACAACCTTGTACAAACTTGTACACACTTGTACAAACTTGTACACACTTGTACAAACTTGTGTACACTTGTACAACCTTGTACACACTTGTACAACCTTGTACACACTTGTACAACCTTGTACACACTTGTACAACCTCGTACACACTTGTACAACCTTGTACACACTTGTACAACCTTGTACACAATTGTAAAACCTTGTACACACTTTTACAACCTTGTACACACTTGTACACCCTTGTACACACTTGTACAAAATTTTACATTCTTGTACATACTTGTACACCCTTGTACACACTTGTACAACCTTGTACAAACCTGTACACCCTTGTACACACTTGTACAAGCTTGTACACACTTGTACACCCTTGTACAAACTTGTGCACCCTTGAACACTTTTGTACACCCTTGTACACATTTGTACAACCTTGTACAAACTTAAACACACTTGTACAAACATGTACACACTTGAACAACCTTGTACACACTTGTACAAACCTTGTACACACTTGTACAAGCTTGTACACACTTGTACAACCTTGTACACACTTGTACAACCTTGTACACACTTGTACAAGCTTGTACACACTTGTACAAACTTGTACACACTTGTACAACCTTGTACAAACCTGTACACCCTTGTACACACTTGTACAAGCTTGTACACGATTGTACACCCTTGTACACACTTGTGCACCCTTGTACACACTTGTACACCCTTGTACACACTTGTACAAACTTGTACACCCTTGTACACACTTGTACAACCTTGTACACACTTGTACAACCTTGTACACACTTGTACAACCTTGTACAAACCTGTACACCCTTGTACACACTTGTACAAGCTTGTACACGATTGTACACTCTTGTACACACTTGTGCAACCTTGTACAAACTTGTGCACCCTTGTACACTTTTGTACATCCTTGTATACATTTGTACAAACTTGTACATTCTTGTACATACTTGTACACCCTTGTAAACACTTGTACAACCTTGTACAAACCTGTACACCCTTGTACACACTTGTACAAGCTTGTACACACTTGTACAAGCTTGTACACACTTGTACACCCTTGTACAAACTTGTGCACCCTTGTACACTTTTGTACACCCTTGTATACATTTGTACAAACTTGTACAAACTTGTACACACTTGTACAAACTTGTACACACTTGTACAAACTTGTACACCCTTGTACACACTTGTACAACCTTGTACACACTTGTACAACCTTGTACACACTTGTACAACCTTGTACACACTTGTACAACCTTGTACAAACCTGTACACCCTTGTACACACTTGTACAAGCTTGTACACGATTGTACACTCTTGTACACACTTGTGCAACCTTGTACACACTTGTACAACCTTGTACACACTTGTACAACCTTGTACACACTTGTTCAAGCTTGTACACACTTGTACAACCTTGTACACACTTGTACACCCTTGTACACACTTGTACAACCTTTTACAAACTTGTACACACTTGTACAAGCTTGTACACACTTGTACAAGCTTGTACACACTTGTACACCCTTGTACAAACTTGTGCACCCTTGAACACTTTTGTACACCCTTGTACACATTTGTACAACCTTGTACAAACTTAAACACACTTGTACAAACATGTACACACTTGAACAACCTTGTACACACTTGTACAACCTTGTACACACTTGTACAAGCTTGTACACACTTGTACAACCTTGTACACACTTGTACAACCTTGTACACACTTGTACAAGCTTGTACACACTTGTACAACCTTGTACACACTTGTACAACCTTTTACACAATTGTAAAACCTTGTACACACTTGTACATTCTTGTACAAACTTGTACTTACTTGTACAACCTTGTACAAACTTGTACACACTTGTACAAACTTTTACATCCTTGTATACATTTGTACACCCTTGTACACACTTGTACAACCTTGTACAAACCTGTACACCCTTGTACACACTTGTACAAGCTTGTACACGATTGTACACCCTTGTACACACTTGTGCACCCTTGTACACACTTGTACACCCTTGTACACACATGTACAACCTTTTACAAACTTGTACACACTTGTACAAACTTGTACATTCTTGTACATACTTGTACACCCTTGTAAACACTTGTACAAAATTGTACAAACCTGTACACCCTTGTACACACTTGTACAAGCTTGTACACACTTGTACAAGCTTGTACACACTTGTACACCCTTGTACAAACTTGTGCACCCTTGTACACTTTTGTACACCCTTGTATACATTTGTACAAACTTGTACAAACTTGTACACACTTGTACAAACTTGTACATACTTGTACAAACTTGTACACCCTTGTACACACTTGTACAACCTTGTACACACTTGTACAACCTTGTACAAACCTGTACACCCTTGTACACACTTGAACAAGCTTGTACACGATTGTACACTCTTGTACACACTTGTGCAACCTTGTACACACTTGTACAACCTTGTACACACTTGTACAACCTTGTACACACTTGTTCAAGCTTGTACACACTTGTACAACCTTGTACACACTTGTACACCCTTGTACACACTTGTACAACCTTTTACAAACTTGTACAAACTTGTACAAAATTGTACATTCTTGTACATACTTGTACACCCTTGTACACACTTGTACAACCTTGTACAAACCTGTACACCCTTGTACACACTTGTACAAGCTTGTACACACTTGTACAAGCTTGTACACACTTGTACACCCTTGTACAAACTTGTGCACCCTTGTACACTTTTGTACACCCTTGTACACATTTGTACAACCTTGTACAAACTTGTACACACTTGTACAAACTTGTACACACTTGTACAAACTTGTGTACACTTGTACAACCTTGTACACACTTGTACAACCTTGTACACACTTGTACAACCTTGTACACACTTGTACAACCTCGTACACACTTGTACATCCTTGTACACACTTGTACAACCTTGTACACAATTGTAAAACCTTGTACACACTTTTACAACCTTGTACACACTTGTACACCCTTGTACACACTTGTACAAAATTTTACATTCTTGTACATACTTGTACACCCTTGTACACACTTGTACAACCTTGTACAAACCTGTACACCCTTGTACACACTTGTACAAGCTTGTACACACTTGTACAAGCTTGTACACACTTGTACAAGCTTGTACACACTTGTACAAGCTTGTACACACTTGTACACCCTTGTACAAACTTGTGCACCCTTGAACACTTTTGTACACCCTTGTACACATTTGTACAACCTTGTACAAACTTAAAAACACTTGTACAAACATGTACACACTTGAACAACCTTGTACACACTTGTACAAACCTTGTACACACTTGTACAAGCTTGTACACACTTGTACAACCTTGTACACACTTGTACAACCTTGTACACACTTGTACAAGCTTGTACACACTTGTACAAACTTGTACACACTTGTACAACCTTGTACAAACCTGTACACCCTTGTACACACTTGTACAAGCTTGTACACGATTGTACACCCTTGTACACACTTGTGCACCCTTGTACACACTTGTACACCCTTGTACACACTTGTACAAACTTGTACACCCTTGTACACACTTGTACAACCTTGTACACACTTGTACAACCTTGTACACACTTGTACAACCTTGTACAAACCTGTACACCCTTGTACACACTTGTACAAGCTTGTACACGATTGTACACTCTTGTACACACTTGTGCAACCTTGTACAAACTTGTGCACCCTTGTATACTTTTGTACATCCTTGTATTTGTACAAACTTGTACATTCTTGTACATACTTGTACACCCTTGTAAACACTTGTACAACCTTGTACAAACCTGTACACCCTTGTACACACTTGTACAAGCTTGTACACACTTGTACAAGCTTGTACACACTTGTACACCCTTGTACAAACTTGTGCACCCTTGTACACTTTTGTACACCCTGGTATACATTTGTACAAACTTGTACAAACTTGTACACACTTGTACAAACTTGTACACACTTGTACAAACTTGTACACCCTTGTACACACTTGTACAACCTTGTACACACTTGTACAACCTTGTACACACTTGTACAACCTTGTACAAACCTGTACACCCTTGTACACACTTGTACAAGCTTGTACACGATTGTACACTCTTGTACACACTTGTGCAACCTTGTACACACTTGTACAACCTTGTACACACTTGTACAACCTTGTACACACTTGTTCAAGCTTGTACACACTTGTACAACCTTGTACACACTTGTACACCCTTGTACACACTTGTACAACCTTTTACAAACTTGTACACACTTGTACAAACTTGTACATTCTTGTACATACTTGTACACCCTTGTAAACACTTGTACAACCTTGTACAAACCTGTACACCCTTGTACACACTTGTACAAGCTTGTACACACTTGTACAAGCTTGTACACACTTGTACAGCCTTGTACAAACTTGTGCACCCTTGTACACTTTTGTACACCCTTGTATACATTTGTACAAACTTGTACAAACTTGTACACACTTGTACAAACTTGTACACACTTGTACAAACTTGTACACCCTTGTACACACTTGTACAACCTTGTACACACTTGTACAACCTTGTACACACTTGTACAACCTTGTACAAACCTGTACACCCTTGTACACACTTGTACAAGCTTGTACACGATTGTACACTCTTGTACACACTTGTGCAACCTTGTACACACTTGTACAACCTTGTACACACTTGTACAACCTTGTACACACTTGTTCAAGCTTGTACACACTTGTACAACCTTGTACACACTTGTACACCCTTGTACACACTTGTACAACCTTTTACAAACTTGTACACACTTGTACAAAATTGTACATTCTTGTACATACTTGTACACCCTTGTACCCACTTGTACACCCTTGTACAAACTTGTGCACCCTTGTACACTTTTGTACACCCTTGTACACACTTGTACAAACTTGTACACACTTGTACAACCTTGTACAAACCTGTACACCCTTGTACACACTTGTACAAGCTTGTACACGATTGTACACCCTTGTACACACTTGTGCACCCTTGTACACACTTGTACACCCTTGTACACACTTGTACAAACTTGTACACCCTTGTACACACTTGTACAACCTTGTACACACTTGTACAACCTTGTACACACTTGTACAACCTTGTACAAACCTGTACACCCTTGTACACACTTGTACAAGCTTGTACACGATTGTACACTCTTGTACACACTTGTGCAACTTTGTACAAACTTGTGCACCCTTGTACACTTTTGTACATCCTTGTATACATTTGTACAAACTTGTACATTCTTGTACATACTTGTACACCCTTGTAAACACTTGTACAACCTTGTACAAACCTGTACACCCTTGTACACACTTGTACAAGCTTGTACACACTTGTACAAGCTTGTACACACTTGTACACCCTTGTACAAACTTGTGCACCCTTGTACACTTTTGTACACCCTTGTATACATTTGTACAAACTTGTACAAACTTGTACACACTTGTACAAACTTGTACACACTTGTACAAACTTGTACACCCTTGTACACACTTGTACAACCTTGTACACACTTGTACAACCTTGTACACACTTGTACAACCTTGTACACACTTGTACAACCTTGTACAAACCTGTACACCCTTGTACACACTTGTACAAGCTTGTACACGATTGTACACTCTTGTACACACTTGTGCAACCTTGTACACACTTGTACAACCTTGTACACACTTGTACAACCTTGTACACACTTGTTCAAGCTTGTACACACTTGTACAACCTTGTACACACTTGTACACCCTTGTACACACTTGTACAACCTTTTACAAACTTGTACACACTTGTACAAGCTTGTACACACTTGTACAAGCTTGTACACACTTGTACACCCTTGTACAAACTTGTGCACCCTTGAACACTTTTGTACACCCTTGTACACATTTGTACAACCTTGTACAAACTTAAACACACTTGTACAAACATGTACACACTTGAACAACCTTGTACACACTTGTACAACCTTGTACACACTTGTACAAGCTTGTACACACTTGTACAACCTTGTACACACTTGTACAACCTTGTACAAACCTGTACACCCTTGTACACACTTGTACAAGCTTGTACACGATTGTACACTCTTGTACACACTTGTGCAACCTTGTACAAACTTGTGCACCCTTGTACACTTTTGTACATCCTTGTATACATTTGTACAAACTTGTACATTCTTGTACATACTTGTACACCCTTGTAAACACTTGTACTACCTTGTACAAACCTGTACACCCTTGTACACACTTGTACAAGCTTGTACACACTTGTACAAGCTTGTACACACTTGTACACCCTTGTACAAACTTGTGCACCCTTGTACACTTTTGTACACCCTTGTATACATTTGTACAAACTTGTACAAACTTGTACACACTTGTACAAACTTGTACACACTTGTACAAACTTGTACACCCTTGTACACACTTGTACAACCTTGTACATACTTGTACAACCTTGTACACACTTGTACAACCTTGTACAAACCTGTACACCCTTGTACACACTTGTACAAGCTTGTACACGATTGTACACTCTTGTACACACTTTTGCAACCTTGTACACACTTGTACAACCTTGTACACACTTGTACAACCTTGTACACACTTGTTCAAGCTTGTACACACTTGTACAACCTTGTACACACTTGTACACCCTTGTACACACTTGTACAACCTTTTACAAACTTGTACACACTTGTACAAACTTGTACATTCTTGTACATACTTGTACACCCTTGTAAACACTTGTACAACCTTGTACAAACCTGTACACCCTTGTACACACTTGTACAAGCTTGTACACACTTGTACAAGCTTGTACACACTTGTACACCCTTGTACAAACTTGTGCACCCTTGTACACTTTTGTACACCCTTGTATACATTTGTACAAACTTGTACAAACTTGTACACACTTGTACAAACTTGTACACACTTGTACAAACTTGTACACCCTTGTACACACTTGTACAACCTTGTACACACTTGTACAACCTTGTACACACTTGTACAACCTTGTACAAACCTGTACACCCTTGTACACACTTGTACAAGCTTGTACACGATTGTACACTCTTGTACACACTTGTGCAACCTTGTACACACTTGTACAACCTTGTACACACTTGTACAACCTTGTACACACTTGTTCAAGCTTGTACACACTTGTACAACCTTGTACACACTTGTACACCCTTGTACACACTTGTACAACCTTTTACAAACTTGTACACACTTGTACAAAATTGTACATTCTTGTACATACTTGTACACCCTTGTACCCACTTGTACACCCTTGTACAAACTTGTGCACCCTTGTACACTTTTGTACACCCTTGTACACATTTGTACAAACTTGTACAAACTTGTACACACTTGTACAAACTTGTACACACTTGTACAAACTTGTGTACACTTGTACAACCTTGTACACACTTGTACAACCTTGTACACACTTGTACAACCTTGTACACAATTGTAAAACCTTGTACACACGTGTACAACCTTGTACAAACTTGTACACACTTGTACAAACTTGTACACCCTTGTACACACTTGTACAACCTTGTACACACTTGTACAAATTTGTACAACCTTGTACAAACTTGTACACACTTGTACAACCTTGTACAAACTTGTACACACTTGTACACACTTTTACATCCTTGTACACATTTGTACACCCTTGTACACACTTGTACAACCTTTTACAAACTTGTACACACTTGTACAAACTTGTACATTCTTGTACATACTTGTACAACCTTGTACACACTTGTACAACCTTGTACAAACCTGTAAACCCTTGTACAAGCTTGTACACACTTGTACAAGCTTGTACACACTTGTACACCCTTGTACAAACTTGTGCACCCTTGTACACTTTTGTACACCCTTGTACACACTTGTTCAACCTTGTACAAACCTGTAAACCCTTGTACAAGCTTGTACACACTTGTACAAGCTTTTACACACTTGTACACCCTTTTACAAACTTGTGCACCCTTGTACACTTTTGTACACCCTTGTACACATTTGTACAACCTTGTACAAACTTGTACACACTTGTACAAACTTGTACACACTTGTACAACCTTGTACACACTTGTACAACCTTGTACACACTTGTACAACCTTGTACACACTTGTACAACCTTGTACACACTTGTACAACCTTGTACACACTTGTACAAGCTTGTACACACTTGTACAACCTTGTACACACTTATACAACCTTGTACACACTTGTACAACCTTTTACACAATTGTAAAACCTTGTACACACTTGTACATTCTTGTACAAACTTGTACTTACTTGTACAACCTTGTACAAACTTGTACACACTTGTACAAACTTTTACAGCCTTGTACACATTTGTACACCCTTGTACACACTTGTACAACCTTGTACAAACCTGTACACCCTTATACACACTTGTACAAGCTTTTACAAACTTGTACACACTTGTACAAACTTGTACATTCTTTTGTACACCCTTGTAAACACTTGTTCAACCTTGTACAAACCTGTACACCCTTGTACACACTTGTACAAGCTTGTACACACTTGTACAAGCTTGTACACACTTGTACACCCTTGTACAAACTTGTGCACCCTTGTACACTTTTGTACACCCTTGTATTAATTTGTACAACCTTGTACAAACTTGTACACACTTGTACAAACTTGTACACACTTGTACAAACTTGTACACCCTTGTACACACTTGTACAACCTTGTACACACTTGTACAACCTTGTACACAATTGTACAACCTTGTACAACCATGTACACACTTGTACAACCTTGTACACATTTGTACAACCTTGTACACACTTGTACACCTTTGTACACACTTATACAACCTTGTACACACTTGTACAACCTTGTACACACTTGTACAACCTTGTACACACTTGTACAACCTTGTACACACTTGTACAACCTTGTACACACTTGTACAACCTTGTAAAAACTTGTACAAGCTTGTACACGATTGTACACCCTTGTACACACTTGTGCATTCTTGTACACACTTGTACAACCTTGTACACACTTGTACAACCTTGTACACACTTGTACAACCTTGTACACACTTGTACAACCTTGTACACACTTGTACAACCTTGTACACACTTGTACAACCTTGTACACACTTGTACAACCTTGTACACACTTGTACAACCTTGTACACACTTGTACAAGCTTGTACACACTTGTACAAGCTTGTACACACTTGTACAACCTTGTACACACTTGTACAACCTTTTACACAATTGTAAAACCTTGTACACACTTGTACATTCTTGTACAAACTTGTACTTACTTGTACAACCTTGTACAAACTTGTACACACTTGTACAAACTTTTACATCCTTGTACACATTTGTACACCCTTGTACACACTTGTACAACCTTGTACAAACCTGTACAACCTTGTACACACTTGTACAAGCTTGTACACGATTGTACACCCTTGTACACACTTGTGCACCCTTGTATACACTTGTACACTCTTGTACACACTTGTACAACCTTTTACAAACTTGTACACACTTGTACAAACTTGTACATTCTTGTACATACTTGTACACCCTTGTAAACACTTGTACAACCTTGTACACACTTGTACAACCTTGTACAAACCTGTACACCCTTGTACACACTTGTACAAGCTTGTACACGATTGTACACCCTTGTACACACTTGTGCACCCTTGTACACACTTGTACACCCTTGTACACACTTGTACAACCATTTACAAACTTGTACACACTTGTACAAACTTGTACATTCTTGTACATACTTGTACACCCTTGTAAACACTTGTACAACCTTGTACAAACCTGTACACCCTTGTACACACTTGTACAAGCTTGTACACACTTGTACAAGCTTGTACACACTTGTACACCCTTGTACAAACTTGTGCACCGTTGTACACTTTTGTACACCCTTGTATACATTTGTACAACCTTGTACAAACTTGTACACACTTGTACAAACTTGTACACACTTGTACAAACTTGTACACCCTTGTACACACTTGTACAACCTTGTACACACTTGTACAACCTTGTACACACTTGTACAACATTGTACACAATTGTACAACCTTGTACAACCTAGTACACACTTGTACAACCTTGTACACACTTGTACAACCTTGTACACACTTGTACAACCTTGTACAAACCTGTACACCCTTGTACACACTTGTACAAGCTTGTACACACTTGTACACCCTTGTACAAACTTGTGCACCCTTGTACACTTTTGTACAACCTTGTACAAACTTGTACACACTTGTACAAACTTGTACACACTTGTACAAACTTGTACGCCCTTGTACACACTTGTACAACCTTGTACACACTTGTACAACCTTGTACACACTTGTACAACCTTGTACACAATTGTACAACCTTGTACAACCTTGTACACACTTGTACAACCTTGTACACACTTTTTCAACCTTGTACAAACTTGTACACCCTTGTACACACTTGTACAACCTTGTACACACTTGTACAAATTTGTACAACCTTGTACAAACTTGTACACACTTGTACAACCTTGTACAAACTTGTACACACTTGTACACACTTTTACATCCTTGTACACATTTGTACACCCTTGTACACACTTGTACAACCTTTTACAAACTTGTACACACTTGTACAAACTTGTACATTCTTGTACATACTTGTACAACCTTGTACACACTTGTACAACCTTGTACAAACCTGTAAACCCTTGTACAAGCTTGTACACACTTGTACAAGCTTGTACACACTTGTACACCCTTGTACAAACTTGTGCACCCTTGTACACTTTTGTACACCCTTGTACACACTTGTTCAACCTTGTACAAACCTGTAAACCCTTGTACAAGCTTGTACACACTTGTACAAGCTTGTACACACTTGTACACCCTTGTACAAACTTGTGCACCGTTGTACACTTTTGTACACCCTTGTACACATTTGTACAACCTTGTACAAACTTGTACACACTTGTACAAACTTGTACACACTTGTACAACCTTGTACACACTTGTACAACCTTGTACACACTTGTACAACCTTGTACACACTTGTACAACCTTGTACACACTTGTACAAGCTTGTACACACTTGTACAACCTTGTACACACTTGTACAACCTTGTACACACTTGTACAACCTTGTACACACTTGTACAACCTTTTACACAATTGTAAAACCTTGTACACACTTGTACATTCTTGTACTAACTTGTACTTACTTGTACAACCTTGTACAAACTTGTACACACTTGTACAAACTTTTACAGCCTTGTACACATTTGTACACCCTTGTACACACTTGTACAACCTTGTACAAACCTGTACACCCTTGTACACACTTGTACAAGCTTTTACAAACTTGTACACACTTGTACAAACTTGTACATTCTTTTGTACACCCTTGTAAACACTTGTTCAACCTTGTACAAACCTGTACACCCTTGTACACACTTGTACAAGCTTGTACACACTTGTACAAGCTTGTACACACTTGTACACCCTTGTACAAACTTGTGCACCCTTGTACACTTTTGTACACCCTTGTATTAATTTGTACAACCTTGTACAAACTTGTACACACTTGTACAAACTTGTACACACTTGTACAAACTTGTACACCCTTGTACACACTTGTACAACCTTGTACACACTTGTACAACCTTGTACACAATTGTACAACCTTGTACAACCATGTACACACTTGTACAACCTTGTACACACTTGTACAACCTTGTACACACTTGTACACATTTGTACACACTTATACAACCTTGTACACACTTGTACAACCTTGTACACACTTGTACAACCTTGTACACACTTGTACAACCTTGTACACACTTGTACAACCTTGTACACACTTGTACAACCTTGTAAAAACTTGTACAAGCTTGTACACGATTGTACACCCTTGTACACACTTGTGCACCCTTGTACACACTTGTACAACCTTGTACACACTTGTACAACCTTGTACACACTTGTACAACCTTGTACACACTTGTACAACCTTGTACACACTTGTACAACCTTGTACACACTTGTACAACCTTGTACACACTTGTACAACCTTGTACACACTTGTACAAGCTTGTACACACTTGTACAAGCTTGTACACACTTGTACAACCTTGTACACACTTGTACAACCTTTTACACAATTGTAAAACCTTGTACACACTTGTACATTCTTGTACAAACTTGTACTTACTTGTACAACCTTGTACAAACTTGTACACACTTGTACAAACTTTTACATCCTTGTACACATTTGTACACCCTTGTACACACTTGTACAACCTTGTACAAACCTGTACAACCTTGTACACACTTGTACAAGCTTGTACACGATTGTACACCCTTGTACACACTTGTGCACCCTTGTATACACTTGTACACTCTTGTACACACTTGTACAACCTTGTACACAATTGTACAACCTTGTACAACCTTGTACACACTTGTACAACCTTGTACACACTTGTACAACCTTGTACACACTTGTACACCTTTGTACACACTTGTACACCTTTGTACACACTTGTACAACCTTGTACACAATTGTACAACCTTGTACACACTTGTACAACCTTGTACACACTTTTTCAACCTTGTACACACTTATACAACCTTGTACACACTTGTACAACCTTGTACACACTTGTACAACCTTGTACACACTTGTACAACCTTGTACACACTTGTACAACCTTGTACACACTTGTACAACCTTGTAAAAACATGTACAACCTTGTACACACTTGTACACCCTTGTACACACTTGTACAAGCTTGTACACACTTGTACAAACTTGTACACACTTGTACAAACTTGTACACACTTGTACAAACTTGTACACCCTTGTACACACTTGTACAACCTTGTACACACTTGTACAACCTTGTACACAATTGTACAACCTTGTACAACCTTGTACACACTTGTACAACCTTGTACACACTTGTACAACCTTGTACACACTTGTACACCTTTGTACACACTTGTACAACCTTGTACACACTTGTACAACCTTGTACACACTTGTACAACCTTGTACACACTTGTAAAACCTTTTACAAACTTGTACACACTTGTACAAACTTGTACATTTTTGTACAAATGTATACAAGGGTGTACAAAAGTGTACAAGGGTGCACAAGTTTGTACAAGGGTGTACAAGTGTGTACAAGCTTGTACAAGTGTGTACAAGCTTGTACAAGTGTGTACAAGGGTGTACAGGTTTGTACAAGGTTGTACAAGTGTTTACAAGGGTGTACAAGTATGTACAAGAATGTACAAGTTTGTACAAGTGTGTACAAGTTTGTAAAAGGTTGTACAAGTGTGTACAAGTGTGTACAAATTTGTAAAAGGTTGTACAAGTGTGTACAAGGGTGTACAAGTGTGTACAAGGGTGCACAAGTGTGTACAAGAGTGTACAATCGTGTACAAGCTTGTACAAGTGTGTACAAGGGTGTACAGGTTCGTACAAGGTTGTACAATCGTGTACAAGCTTGTACAAGTGTGTACAAGGGTGTACAGGTTTGTACAAGGTTGTACAAGTGTGTACAAGGGTGTACAAATGTATACAAGGATGTAAAATTTGTACAAGTGTGTACAAGTTTGTACAAGGCTTGTACAAACCTGTACACCCTTGTACACACTTGTACAAGCTTGTACACACTTGTACACCCTTGTACAAACTTGTGCACCCTTGAACACTTTTGTACACCCTTGTACACATTTGTACAACCTTGTACAATCTTAAACACACTTGTACAAACATGTACACACTTGAACAACCTTGTACACACTTGTACAAACCTTGTACACACTTGTACAACCTCGTACACACTTGTACAACCTTGTACACACTTGTACAACCTTGTACACACTTGTACAACCTTTTACACAATTGTAAAACCTTGTACACACTTGTACATTCTTGTACAAACTTGTACTTACTTGTACAACCTTGTACAAACTTGTACACACTTGTACAAATTTTAACATCCTTGTATACATTTGTACACCCTTGTACACACTTGTACAACCTTGTACAAACCTGTACACCCTTGTACACACTTGTACAAGCTTGTACACGATTGTACACCCTTGTACACACTTGTGCACCCTTGTACACACTTATACACCCTTGTACACACATGTACAACCTTTTACAAACTTGTACACACTTGTACAAACTTGTACATTCTTGTACATACTTGTACACCCTTGTAAACACTTGTACAAAATTGTACAAACCTGTACACCCTTGTACACACTTGTACGAGCTTGTACACACTTGTACAAGCTTGTACACACTTGTACACCCTTGTACAAACTTGTGCACCCTTGTACACTTTTGTACACCCTTGTATACATTTGTACAAACTTGTACAAACTTGTACACACTTGTACAAACTTGTACACACTTGTACAAACTTGTACACCCTTGTACACACTTGTACAACCTTGTACACACTTGTACAACCTTGTACAAACCTGTACACCCTTGTACACACTTGTACAAGCTTGTACACGATTGTACACTCTTGTACACACTTGTGCAACCTTGTACACACTTGTACAACCTTGTACACACTTGTACAACCTTGTACACACTTGTTCAAGCTTGTACACACTTGTACAACCTTGTACACACTTGTACACCCTTGTACACACTTGTGCACCCTTGTACACACTTGTACAACCTTTTACAAACTTGTACACACTTGTACAAAATTGTACATTCTTGTACATACTTGTACACCCTTGTACACACTTGTACAACCTTGTACAAACCTGTACACCCTTGTACACACTTGTACAAGCTTGTAGACACTTGTACAAGCTTGTACACACTTGTACAAGCTTGTACACACTTGTACACCCTTGTACAAACTTGTGCACCCTTGTACACTTTTGTACACCCTTGTACACATTTGTACAACCTTTTACAAACTTGTACACACTTGTACAAACTTGTACACACTTGTACAAACTTGTACACACTTGTACAACCTTGTACACACTTGTACAACCTTGTACACACTTGTACAACCTTGTACACACTTGTACAACCTCGTACACACTTGTACAACCTTGTACACACTTGTACAACCTTGTACACAATTGTAAAACCTTGTACACACTTGTACAACCTTGTACACACTTGTACACCCTTGTACACACTTGTACAACCTTGTACAAACCTGTACACCCTTGTACACACTTGTACAAGCTTGTACACACTTGTACACCCTTGTACAAACTTGTGCACCCTTGAACACTTTTGTACACCCTTGTACACATTTGTACAACCTTGTACAAACTTAAACACACTTGTACAAACATGTACACACTTGAACAACCTTGTACACACTTGTACAACCTTGTACACACTTGTACAAGCTTGTACACACTTGTACAACCTTGTACACACTTGTACAACCTTGTACACACTTGTACAAGCTTGTACACACTTGTACAACCTTCTACACACTTGTACAACCTTTTACACAATTGTAAAACCTTGTACACACTTGTACATTCTTGTACAAACTTGTACTTACTTGTACAACCTTGTACAAACTTGTACACACTTGTACAAACTTTTACATCCTTGTATACATTTGTACTCCCTTGTACACACTTGTACAACCTTGTACAAACCTGTACACCCTTGTACACACTTGTACAAGCTTGTATACGATTGTACACCCTTGTACACACTTGTGCACCCTTGTACACACTTGTACACCCTTGTACACACATGTACAACCTTTTACAAACTTGTACACACTTGTACAAACTTGTACATTCTTGTACATACTTGTACACCCTTGTAAACACTTGTACAAAATTGTACAAACCTGTACACCCTTGTACACACTTGTACAAGCTTGTACACACTTGTACAAGCTTGTACACACTTGTACACCCTTGTACAAACTTGTGCACCCTTGTACACTTTTGTACACCCTTGTATACATTTGTACAAACTTGTACAAACTTGTACACACTTGTACAAACTTGTACAACCTTGTACACACTTGTACAACCTTGTACACACTTGTACAACCTTGTACAAACCTGTACACCCTTGTACACACTTGTACAAGCTTGTACACGATTGTACACTCTTGTACACACTTGTGCAACCTTGTACACACTTGTACAACCTTGTACACACTTGTACAACCTTGTACACACTTGTTCAAGCTTGTACACACTTGTACAACCTTGTACACACTTGTACACCCTTGTACACACTTGTACAACCTTTTACAAACTTGTACAACCTTTTACAAACTTGTACACACTTGTACAAAATTGTACATTCTTGTACATACTTGTACACCCTTGTACACACTTGTACAACCTTGTACAAACCTGTACACCCTTGTACACACTTGTACAAGCTTGTACACACTTGTACAAGCTTGTACACACTTGTGCACCCTTGTACACTTTTGTACACCCTTGTACACATTTGTACAACCTTGTACAAACTTGTACACACTTGTACAAACTTGTACACACTTGTACAAACTTGTGTACACTTGTACAACCTTGTACACACTTGTACAACCTTGTACACACTTGTACAACTTTGTACACACTTGTACAACCTTGTACACACTTGTACAACCTCGTACACACTTGTACAACCTTGTACACACTTGTACAACCTTGTACACAATTGTAAAACCTTGTACACACTTTTACAACCTTGTACACACTTGTACACCCTTGTACACACTTGTACAAAATTTTACATTCTTGTACATACTTGTACACCCTTGTACACACTTGTACAACCTTGTACAAACCTGTACACCCTTGTACACACTTGTACAAGCTTGTACACACTTGTACAAGCTTGTACACACTTGTACAAGCTTGTACACACTTGTACAAGCTTGTACACACTTGTACACCCTTGTACAAACTTGTGCACCCTTGAACACTTTTGTACACCCTTGTACACATTTGTACAACCTTGTACAATCTTAAACACACTTGTACAAACATGTACACACTTGAACAACCTTGTACACACTTGTACAAACCTTGTACACACTTGTACAAGCTTGTACACACTTGTACAACCTTGTACACACTTGTACAACCTTGTACACACTTGTACAAGCTTGTACACACTTGTACAACCTTGTACACACTTGTACAACCTTGTACAAACCTGTACACCCTTGTACACACTTGTACAAGCTTGTACACGATTGTACACCCTTGTACACACTTGTGCACCCTTGTACACACTTGTACACCCTTGTACACACTTGTACAACCTTTTACAAACTTGTACACACTTGTACAAACTTGTACATTCTTGTACATACTTGTACACCCTTGTAAACACTTGTACAACCTTGTACAAACCTGTACACCCTTGTACACACTTGTACAAGCTTGTACACACTTGTACAAGCTTGTACACACTTGTACACCCTTGTACAAACTTGTGCACCCTTGTACACTTTTGTACACCCTTGTATACATTTGTACAAACTTGTACAAACTTGTACACACTTGTACAAACTTGTACACACTTGTAAAAACTTGTACACCCTTGTACACACTTGTACAACCTTGTACGAACTTGTACAACCTTGTACATACTTGTACAACCTTGTACAAACCTGTACACCCTTGTACACACTTGTACAAGCTTGTACACGATTGTACACTCTTGTACACACTTGTGCAACCTTGTACACACTTGTACAACCTTGTACACACTTGTACAACCTTGTACACACTTGTTCAAGCTTGTACACACTTGTACAACCTTGTACACACTTGTACACCCTTGTACACACTTGTACAACCTTTTACAAACTTGTACACACTTGTACAAAATTGTACATTCTTGTACATACTTGTACACCCTTGTACACACTTGTACACCCTTGTACAAACTTGTGCACCCTTGTACACTTTTGTACACCCTTGTACACATTTGTACAAACTTGTACAAACTTGTACACACTTGTACAACCTTGTACACACTTGTACAACTTTGTACACACTTGTACAACTTTGTACACACTTGTACAACCTCGTACACACTTGTACAACCTTGTACACACTTGTACAACCTTGTACACAATTGTAAAACCTTGTACACACTTTTACAACCTTGTACACACTTGTACACCCTTGTACACACTTGTACAAAATTTTACATTCTTGTACATACTTGTACACCCTTGTACACACTTGTACAACCTTGTACAAACCTGTACACCCTTGTACACACTTGTACAAGCTTGTACACACTTGTACACCCTTGTACAAACTTGTGCACCCTTGAACACTTTTGTACACCCTTGTACACATTTGTACAACCTTGTACAATCTTAAACACACTTGTACAAACATGTACACACTTGAACAACCTTGTACACACTTGTACAAACCTTGTACACACTTGTACAAGCTTGTACACACTTGTACAACCTTGTACACACTTGTACAACCTTGTACACACTTGTACAAGCTTGTACACACTTGTACAACCTTGTACACACTTGTACAACCTTGTACAAACCTGTACACCCTTGTACACACTTGTACAAGCTTGTACACGATTGTACACCCTTGTACACACTTGTGCACCCTTGTACACACTTGTACACCCTTGTACACACTTGTACACCCTTGTACACACTTGTACAACCTTTTACAAACTTGTACACACTTGTACAAACTTGTACATTCTTGTACATACTTGTACACCCTTGTAAACACTTGTACAACCTTGTACAAACCTGTACACCCTTGTACACACTTGTACAAGCTTGTACACACTTGTACAAGCTTGTACACACTTGTACACCCTTGTACAAACTTGTGCACCCTTGTACACTTTTGTACACCCTTGTATACATTTGTACAAACTTGTACAAACTTGTACACACTTGTACAAACTTGTACACACTTGTAAAAACTTGTACACCCTTGTACACACTTGTACAACCTTGTACGAACTTGTACAACCTTTTACATACTTGTACAACCTTGTACAAACCTGTACACCCTTGTACACACTTGTACAAGCTTGTACACGATTGTACACTCTTGTACACACTTGTGCAACCTTGTACACACTTGTACAACCTTGTACACACTTGTACAACCTTGTACACACTTGTACAACCTTGTACACACTTGTACACCCTTGTACACACTTGTACAACCTTTTACAAACTTGTACACACTTGTACAAAATTGTACATTCTTGTACATACTTGTACACCCTTGTACACACTTGTACACCCTTGTACAAACTTGTGCACCCTTGTACACTTTTGTACACCCTTGTACACATTTGTACAAACTTGTACAAACTTGTACACACTTGTACAAACTTGTACACACTTGTACAAACTTGTGTACACTTTTACAACCTTGTACACACTTGTACAACCTTGTACACACTTGTACAACCTTGTACACACTTGTACAACCTTGTACACACTTGTACAACCTTGTACACAATTGTAAAACCTTGTACACACGTGTACAACCTTGTACAAACTTGTACACACTTGTACAAACTTGTACACCCTTGTACACACTTGTACAACCTTGTACACAATTGTAAAACCTTGTACACACGTGTACAACCTTGTACAAACTTGTACACACTTGTACAAACTTGTACACCCTTGTACAAACTTGTACACACTTGTACACACTTTTACATCCTTGTACACATTTGTACACCCTTGTACACACTTGTACAACCTTTTACAAACTTGTACACACTTGTACAAACTTGTACATTCTTGTACATACTTGTACAACCTTGTACACACTTGTACAACCTTGTACAAACCTGTAAACCCTTGTACAAGCTTGTACACACTTGTACAAGCTTGTACACACTTGTACACCCTTGTACAAACTTGTGCACCCTTGTACACTTTTGTACACCCTTGTACACACTTGTTCAACCTTGTACAAACCTGTAAACCCTTGTACAAGCTTGTACACACTTGTACAAGCTTGTACACACTTGTACACCCTTGTACAAACTTGTGCACCCTTGTACACTTTTGTACACCCTTGTACACATTTGTACAACCTTGTACAAACTTGTACACACTTGTACAAACTTGTACACACTTGTACAACCTTGTACACACTTGTACAACCTTGTACACACTTGTACAACCTTGTACACACTTGTACAACCTTGTACACACTTGTACAAGCTTGTACACACTTGTACAACCTTGTACACACTTGTACAACCTTGTACATACTTGTACAACCTTGTACATACTTGTACAACCTTTTACACAATTGTAAAACCTTGTACACACTTGTACATTCTTGTACAAACTTGTACTTACTTGTACAACCTTGTACAAACTTGTACACACTTGTACAAACTTTTACAGCCTTGTACACATTTGTACACCCTTGTACACACTTGTACAACCTTGTACAAACCTGTACACCCTTGTACACACTTGTACAAGCTTGTACACGATTGTACACCCTTGTACACACTTGTGCACCATTGTACACACTTGTACACCCTTGTACACACTTGTACAACCTTTTACAAACTTGTACACACTTGTACAAACTTGTACATTCTTTTGTACACCCTTGTAAACACTTGTACAACCTTGTACAAACCTGTACACCCTTGTACACACTTGTACAAGCTTGTACACACTTGTACACCCTTGTACAAACTTGTGCACCCTTGTACACTTTTGTACACCCTTGTATTAATTTGTACAACCTTGTACAAACTTGTACACACTTGTACAAACTTGTACACACTTGTACAAACTTGTACACCCTTGTACACACTTGTACAACCTTGTACACACTTGTACAACCTTGTACACAATTGTACAACCTTGTACAACCATGTACACACTTGTACAACCTTGTACACACTTGTACAACCTTGTACACACTTGTACACCTTTGTACACACTTATACAACCTTGTACACACTTGTACAACCTTGTACACACTTGTACAACCTTGTACACACTTGTACAACCTTGTACACACTTGTACAACCTTGTACACACTTGTACAACCTTGTAAAAATTTGTACAAGCTTGTACACGATTGTACACCCTTGTACACACTTGTGCACCCTTGTACACACTTGTACAACCTTGTACACACTTGTACAACCTTGTACACACTTGTACAACCTTGTACACACTTGTACAACCTTGTACACACTTGTACAACCTTGTACACACTTGTACAACCTTGTACACACTTGTACAACCTTGTACACACTTGTACAACCTTGTACACACTTGTACAAGCTTGTACACACTTGTACAACCTTGTACACACTTGTACAACCTTTTACACAATTGTAAAACCTTGTACACACTTGTACATTCTTGTACAAACTTGTACTTACTTGTACAACCTTGTACAAACTTGTACACACTTGTACAAACTTTTACATCCTTGTACACATTTGTACACCCTTGTACACACTTGTACAACCTTGTACAAACCTGTACAACCTTGTACACACTTGTACAAGCTTGTACACGATTGTACACCCTTGTACACACTTGTGCACCCTTGTATACACTTGTACACTCTTGTACACACTTGTACAACCTTTTACAAACTTGTACACACTTGTACAAACTTGTACATTCTTGTACATACTTGTACACCCTTGTAAACACTTGTACAACCTTGTACACTTTTGTACACCCTTGTATACATTTGTACAACCTTGTACAAACTTGTACACACTTGTACAAACTTGTACACACTTGTACAAACTTATACACCCTTGTACACACTTGTACAACCTTGTACACACTTGTACAACCTTGTACAAACCTGTACACCCTTGTACACACTTGTACAAGCTTGTACACGATTGTACACCCTTGTACACACTTGTGCACCCTTGTACACACTTGTACACCCTTGTACACACTTGTACAACCTTTTACAAACTTGTACACACTTGTACAAACTTGTACATTCTTGTACATACTTGTACACCCTTGTAAACACTTGTACAACCTTGTACAAACCTGTACACCCTTGTACACACTTGTACAAGCTTGTACACACTTGTACAAGCTTGTACACACTTGTACAAGCTTGTACACACTTGTACAAGCTTGTACACACTTGTACACCCTTGTACAAACTTGTGCACCGTTGTACACTTTTGTACACCCTTGTATACATTTGTACAACCTTGTACAAACTTGTACACACTTGTACAAACTTGTACACACTTGTACAAACTTGTACACCCTTGTACACACTTGTACAACCTTGTACACACTTGTACAACCTTGTACACACTTGTACAACCTTGTACACAATTGTACAACCTTGTACAACCTAGTACACACTTGTACAACCTTGTACACACTTGTACAACCTTGTACACACTTGTACAACCTTGTACAAACCTGTACACCCTTGTACACACTTGTACAAGCTTGTACACACTTGTACACCCTTGTACAAACTTGTGCACCCTTGTACACTTTTGTACACCCTTGTACAAACTTGTACACACTTGTACAAACTTGTACACACTTGTACAAACTTGTACACCCTTGTACACACTTGTACAACCTTGTACACACTTGTACAACCTTGTACACAATTGTACAACCTTGTACAACCTTGTACACACTTGTACAACCTTGTACACACTTGTACAACCTTGTACACACTTGTACAACCTTGTAAACACTTGTACACCTTTGTACACACTTGTACAACCTTGTACACACTTGTACAACCTTGTACACACTTGTACAACCTTGTACACACTTTTTCAACCTTGTACACACTTATACAACCTTGTACACACTTGTACAACCTTGTACACACTTGTACAACCTTGTACACACTTGTACAACCTTGTACACACTTGTACAACCTTGTACACACTTGTACAACCTTGTAAAAACATGTACAACCTTGTACACACTTGTACACCCTTGTACACACTTGTACAAGCTTGTACACACTTGTACAAACTTGTACACACTTGTACAAACTTGTACACATTTGTACAAACTTGTACACCCTTGTACACACTTGTACAACCTTGTACACACTTGTACAACCTTGTACACAATTGTACAACCTTGTACAACCTTGTACACACTTGTACAACCTTGTACACACTTGTACAACCTTGTACACACTTGTACACCTTTGTACACACTTGTACAACCTTGTACACACTTGTACAACCTTGTACACACTTGTACAACCTTGTACACACTTGTAAAACCTTTTACAAACTTGTACACACTTGTACAAACTTGTACATTTTTGTACAAATGTATACAAGGGTGTACAAAAGTGTACAAGATTGCACAAGTTTGTACAAGGGTGTACAAGTGTGTACAAGCTTGTACAAGTGTGTACAAGCTTGTACAAGTGTGTACAAGGGTGTACAGGTTTGTACAAGGTTGTACAAGTGTTTACAAGGGTGTACAAGTATGTACAAGAATGTACAAGTTTGTACAAGTGTGTACAAGTTTGTAAAAGGTTGTACAAGTGTGTACAAGGGTGTACAAGTGTGTACAAGGGTGCACAAGTGTGTACAAGGGTGTACAATCGTGTACAAGCTTGTACAAGTGTGTACAAGGGTGTACAGGTTTGTACAAGGTTGTACAAGTGTGTACAAGGTTGTACAAGTGTGTACAAGCTTGTACAAGTGTGTACAAGGTTGTACAAGTGTGTACAAGGTTGTACAAGTGTGTACAAGCTTGTACAAGTGTGTACAAGGTTTGTACAAGTGTGTACAAGGTTGTTCAAGTGTGTACATGTTTGTACAAGTGTGTTTAAGTTTGTACAAGGTTGTACAAATGTGTACAAGGGTGTACAAAAGTGTTCAAGGGTGCACAAGTGTGTACAAGCTTGTACAAGTGTGTACAGGGGTGTACAGGTTTGTACAAGGTTGTACAAGTGTGTGCAAGGGTGTACAAGTATGTACAAGAATGTAAAATTTTGTACAAGTGTGTACAAGGGTGTACAAGTGTGTACAAGGTTGTAAAAGTGTGTACAAGGTTTTACAATTGTGTACAAGGTTGTACAAGTGTGTACAAGGTTGTACAAGTGTGTACGAGGTTGTACAAGTGTGTACAAGGTTGTACAAGTGTGTACAAGGTTGTACAAGTGTGTACAAGGTTGTACAAGTGTACACAAGTTTGTACAAGTGTGTACAAGTTTGTACAAGTGTGTACAAGTTTGTACAAGGTTGTACAAATGTGTACAAGGGTGTACAAAAGTGTACAAGGGTGCACAAGTTTGTACAAGGGTGTACAAGTGTGTACAAGCTTGTACAAGTGTGTACAAGCTTGTACAAGTGTGTACAAGGGTGTACAGGTTTGTACAAGGTTGTACAAGTGTGTACATGGGTGTACAAGTATGTACAAGAATGTACAATTTTGTACAAGTGTGTGCAAGTTTGTAAAAGGTTGTACAAGTGTGTACAAGGGTGTACAAGTGTGTACAAGGTTGTACAAGTGTGTACAAGCTTGAACAAGTGTGTACAAGGTTGTACAAGTGTGTACAAGGTTGTACAAGTGTGTACAAGTTTGCACAAGTGTGTACAAGGGTGTACAGGTTTGTACAAGGTTGTACAAGTGTGTACAAGGGTGTACAGGTTTGTACAAGGTTGTACAAGTGTGTACAAGGTTGTACAAGTGTGTACAAGGGTGTACAAGTTTGTACAAGTGTGTACAAGTTTGTACAAGTGTGTACAAGTTTGTACAAGTTTGTACAAATGTATACAAGGGTGTACAAAAGTGTACAAGGGTGCACAAGTTTATACAAGGGTGTACAAGTGTGTACAATCTTGTACAAGTGTGTACAAGCTTGTACAAGTGTGTACAAGGGTGTACAGGTTTGTACAATTTTGTACAAGTGTTTACAAGGGTGTACAAGTATGTACAAGAATGTACAAGTTTGTACAAGTGTGTACAAGTTTGTAAAAGGTTGTACATGTGTGTACTAGTGTGTACAAGTGTGTACAAGGGTGCACAAGTGTGTACAAGGGTGTACAATCGTGTACAAGCTTGTACAAGTGTGTACAAGGGTGTACAGGTTTGTACAAGGTTGTACAAGTGTGTACAAGGGTGTACAAATGTATACAAGGATGTAAAAGTTTGTACAAGTGTGTACAAGTTTGTACAAGGTTGTACAAGTAAGTACAAGTTTGTACAAGAATGTACAAGTGTGTACAAGGTTTTACAATTGTGTAAAAGGTTGTACAAGTGTGTACAAGATTGTACAAGTGTGTACAAGCTTGTACAAGTGTGTACAAGGTTGTACAAGTGTGTACAAGGTTGTACAAGTGTGTACAAGCTTGTACAAGTGTGTACAAGGTTGTACAAGTGTGTACAAGGTTGTTCAAGTGTGTACATGTTTGTACAAGTGTGTTTAAAATTGTACAAGGTTGTACAAATGTGTACAAGGGTGTACAAAAGTGTTCAAGGGTGCACAAGTTTGTACAAGGGTGTACAAGTGTGTACAAGCTTGTACAAGTGTGTACAAGGGTGTACAGGTTTGTACAAGGTTGTACAAGTGTGTACAAGGGTGTAAAAGTATGTACAAGAATGTAAAATTTTGTACAAGTGTGTACAAGGGTGTACAAGTGTGTACAAGGTTGTACAAGTGTGTACAAGGTTTTACAATTGTGTACAAGGTTGTACAAGTGTGTACGAGGTTGTACAAGTGTGTACAAGGTTGTACAAGTGTGTACAAGGTTGTACAAGTGTGTACAAGGTTGTACAAGTGTACACAAGTTTGTACAAGTGTGTACAAGTTTGTACAAGTGTGTACAAGTTTGTACAAGGTTGTACAAATGTGTACAAGGGTGTACAAAAGTGTACAAGGGTGCACAAGTTTGTACAAGGGTGTACAAGTGTGTACAAGCTTGTACAAGTGTGTACAAGGGTGTACAGGTTTGTACAAGGTTGTACAAGTGTGTACAAGGGTGTACAAGTATGTACAAGAATGTACAATTTTGTACAAGTGTGTACAAGTTTGTAAAAGGTTGTACAAGTGTGTACAAGGGTGTACAAGTGTGTACAAGGTTGTACAAGTGTGTACAAGGGTGTACAAGTGTGTACAAGGTTGTACAAGTGTGTACAAGCTTGAACAAGTGTGTACAAGGTTGTACAAGTGTGTACAAGGTTGTACAAGTGTGTACAAGGTTGCACAAGTGTGTACAAGAGTGTACAATCGTGTACAAGCTTGTACAAGTGTGTACAAGGGTGTACAGGTTTGTACAAGGTTGTACAAGTGTGTACAAGGTTGTACAAGTGTGTACAAGGGTGTACAAGTTTGTACAAGTGTGTACAAGTTTGTACAAGTGTGTACAAGTTTGTACAAGTTTGTACAAATGTATACAAGGGTGTACAAAAGTGTACAAGGGTGCACAAGTTTGTACAAGGGTGTACAAGTGTGTACAAGCTTGTACAAGTGTGTACAAATGTGTACAAGGGTGTACAAAAGTGTTCAAGGGTGCACAAGTTTGTACAAGGGTGTACAAGTGTGTACAAGCTTTTACAAGTGTGTACAAGCTTGTACAAGTGTGTACAAGCTTGTACAAGTGTGTACAAGGGTGTACAGGTTTGTACAAGGTTGTACAAGTGTGTACAAGGGTGTACAAGTATGTACAAGAATGTAAAATTTTGTACAAGTGTGTACAAGGGTGTACAAGTGTGTACAAGGTTGTACAAGTGTGTACAAGGTTTTACAATTGTGTACAAGGTTGTACAAGTGTGTACAAGGTTGTACAAGTGTGTACGAGGTTGTACAAGTGTGTACAAGGTTGTACAAGTGTGTACAAGGTTGTACAAGTGTGTACAAGGTTGTACAAGTGTACACAAGTTTGTACAAGTGTGTACAAGTTTGTCCAAGTGTGTACAAGTTTGTACAAGGTTGTACAAATGTGTACAAGGGTGTACAAAAGTGTACAAGGGTGCACAAGTTTGTACAAGGGTGTACAAGTGTGTACAAGCTTGTACAAGTGTGTACAAGCTTGTACAAGTGTGTACAAGGGTGTACAGGTTTGTACAAGGTTGTACAAGTGTGTACAAGGGTGTACAAGTATGTACAAGAATGTACAATTTTGTACAAGTGTGTACAAGTTTGTAAAAGGTTGTACAAGTGTGTACAAGGGTGTACAAGTGTGTACAAGGTTGTACAAGTGTGTACAAGCTTGAACAAGTGTGTACAAGGTTGTACAAGTGTGTACAAGGTTGTACAAGTGTGTACAAGGTTGCACAAGTGTGTACAAGAGTGTACAATCGTGTACAAGCTTGTACAAGTGTGTACAAGGGTGTACAGGTTTGTACAAGGTTGTACAAGTGTGTACAAGGTTGTACAAGTGTGTACAAGGGTGTACAAGTTTGTACAAGTGTGTACAAGTTTTTACAAGTGTGTACAAGTTTGTACAAGTTTGTACAAATGTATACAAGGGTGTACAAAAGTGTACAAGGGTGCACAAGTTTGTACAAGGGTGTACAAGTGTGTACAAGCTTGTACAAGTGTGTACAAGCTTTTACAAGTGTGTACAAGGGTGTACAGGTTTGTACAAGGTTGTACAAGTGTGTACAAGGGTGTACAAATGTATACAAGGATGTAAAAGTTTGTACAAGTGTGTACAAGTTTGTACAAGGTTGTACAAGTAAGTACAAGTTTGTACAAGAATGTACAAGTGTGTACAAGGTTTTACAATTGTGTAAAAGGTTGTACAAGTGTGTACAAGATTGTACAAGTGTGTACAAGCTTGTACAAGTGTGTACAAGGTTGTACAAGTGTGTACAAGGTTGTACAAGTGTGTACAAGCTTGTACAAGTGTGTACAAGGTTGTACAAGTGTGTACAAGGTTGTTCAAGTGTGTACATGTTTGTACAAGTGTGTTTAAAATTGTACAAGGTTGTACAAATGTGTACAAGGGTGTACAAAAGTGTTCAAGGGTGCACAAGTTTGTACAAGGGTGTACAAGTGTGTACAAGCTTGTACAAGTGTGTACAAGGGTGTACAAGTATGTACAAGAATGTAAAATTTTGTACAAGTGTGTACAAGGGTGTACAAGTGTGTACAAGGTTGTACAAGTGTGTACAAGGTTTTACAATTGTGTACAAGGTTGTACAAGTGTGTACGAGGTTGTACAAGTGTGTACAAGGTTGTACAAGTGTGTACAAGGTTGTACAAGTGTGTACAAGGTTGTACAAGTGTACACAAGTTTGTACAAGTGTGTACAAGTTTGTACAAGTGTGTACAAGTTTGTACAAGGTTGTACAAATGTGTACAAGGGTGTACAAAAGTGTACAAGGGTGCACAAGTTTGTACAAGGGTGTACAAGTGTGTACAAGCTTGTACAAGTGTGTACAAGGGTGTACAGGTTTGTACAAGGTTGTACAATTGTGTACAAGGGTGTACAAGTATGTACAAGAATGTACAATTTTGTACAAGTGTGTACAAGTTTGTAAAAGGTTGTACAAGTGTGTACAAGGGTGTACAAGTGTGTACAAGGTTGTACAAGTGTGTACAAGCTTGAACAAGTGTGTACAAGGTTGTACAAGTGTGTACAAGGTTGTACAAGTGTGTACAAGGTTGCACAAGTGTGTACAAGAGTGTACAATCGTGTACAAGCTTGTACAAGTGTGTACAAGGGTGTACAGGTTTGTACAAGGTTGTACAAGTGTGTACAAGGTTGTACAAGTGTGTACAAGGGTGTACAAGTTTGTACAAGTGTGTACAAGTTTGTACAAGTGTGTACAAGTTTGTACAAGTTTGTACAAATGTATACAAGGGTGTACAAAAGTGTACAAGGGTGCACAAGTTTGTACAAGGGTGTACAAGTGTGTACAAGCTTGTACAAGTGTGTACAAGCTTGTACAAGTGTGTACAAGGGTGTACAGGTTTGTACAATTTTGTACAAGTGTTTACAAGGGTGTACAAGTATGTACAAGAATGTACAAGTTTGTACAAGTGTGTACAAGTTTGTAAAAGGTTGTACATGTGTGTACAAGGGTGTACAAGTGTGTACAAGGGTGCACAAGTGTGTACAAGGGTGTACAATCGTGTACAAGCTTGTACAAGTGTGTACAAGGGTGTACAGGTTTGTACAAGGTTGTACAAGTGTGTACAAGGGTGTACAAATGTATACAAGGATGTAAAAGTTTGTACAAGTGTGTACAAGTTTGTACAAGGTTGTACAAGTAAGTACAAGTTTGTACAAGAATGTACAAGTGTGTACAAGGTTTTACAATTGTGTAAAAGGTTGTACAAGTGTGTACAAGGTTGTACAAGTGTGTACAAGGTTGTACAAGTGTGTACAAGCTTGTACAAGTGTGTACAAGGTTGTACAAGTGTGTACAAGGTTGTACAAGTGTGTACAAGCTTGTACAAGTGTGTACAAGGTTGTACAAGTGTGTACAAGGTTGTTCAAGTGTGTACATGTTTGTACAAGTGTGTTTAAGTTTGTACAAGGTTGTACAAATGTGTACAAGGGTGTACAAAAGTGTTCAAGGGTGCACAAGTTTGTACAAGGGTGTACAAGTGTGTACAAGCTTGTACAAGTGTGTACAAGCTTGTACAAGTGTGTACAAGCTTGTACAAGTGTGTACAAGGGTGTACAGGTTTGTACAAGGTTGTACAAGTGTTTACAAGGGTGTACAAGTATGTACAAGAATGTAAAATTTTGTACAAGTGTGTACAAGGGTGTACAAGTGTGTACAAGGTTGTACAAGTGTGTACAAGGTTTTACAATTGTGTACAAGGTTGTACAAGTGTGTACAAGGTTGTACAAGTGTGTACGAGGTTGTACAAGTGTGTACAAGGTTGTACAAGTGTGTACAAGGTTGTACAAGTGTGTACAAGGTTGTACAAGTGTACACAAGTTTGTACAAGTGTGTACAAGTTTGTACAAGTGTGTACAAGTTTGTACAAGGTTGTACAAATGTGTACAAGGGTGTACAAAAGTGTACAAGGGTGCACAAGTTTGTACAAGGGTGTACAAGTGTGTACAAGCTTGTACAAGTGTGTACAAGCTTGTACAAGTGTGTACAAGGGTGTACAGGTTTGTACAAGGTTGTACAAGTGTGTACAAGGGTGTACAAGTATGTACAAGAATGTACAATTTTGTACAAGTGTGTACAAGTTTGTAAAAGGTTGTACAAGTGTGTACAAGGGTGTACAAGTGTGTACAAGGTTGTACAAGTGTGTACAAGCTTGAACAAGTGTGTACAAGGTTGTACAAGTGTGTACAAGGTTGTACAAGTGTGTACAAGGTTGCACAAGTGTGTACAAGAGTGTACAATCGTGTACAAGCTTGTACAAGTGTGTACAAGGGTGTACAGGTTTGTACAAGGTTGTACAAGTGTGTACAAGGTTGTACAAGTGTGTACAAGGGTGTACAAGTTTGTACAAGTGTGTACAAGTTTGTACAAGTGTGTACAAGTTTGTACAAGTTTGTACAAATGTATACAAGGGTGTACAAAAGTGTACAAGGGTGCACAAGTTTGTACAAGGGTGTACAAGTGTGTACAAGCTTGTACAAGTGTGTACAAGCTTGTACAAGTGTGTACAAGGGTGTACAGGTTTGTACAATTTTGTACAAGTGTTTACAAGGGTGTACAAGTATGTACAAGAATGTACAAGTTTGTACAAGTGTGTACAAGTTTGTAAAAGGTTGTACATGTGTGTACAAGGGTGTACAAGTGTGTACAAGGGTGCACAAGTGTGTACAAGGGTGTACAATCGTGTACAAGCTTGTACAAGTGTGTACAATTGTGTACAGGTTTGTACAAGGTTGTACAAGTGTGTACAAGGGTGTACAAATAAATACAAGGATGTAAAAGTTTGTACAAGTGTGTACAAGTTTGTACAAGGTTGTACAAGTAAGTACAAGTTTGTACAAGAATGTACAAGTGTGTACAAGGTTTTACAATTGTGTAAAAGGTTGTACAAGTGTGTACAAGGTTGTACAAGTGTGTACAAGCTTGTACAAGTGTGTACAAGGTTGTACAAGTGTGTACAAGGTTGTACAAGTGTATACAAGCTTGTACAAGTGTGTACAAGGTTGTACAAGTGTGTACAAGGTTGTTCAAGTGTGTACATGTTTGTACAAGTGTGTTTAAGTTTGTAAAAGGTTGTACAAATGTGTACAAGGGTGTACAAAAGTGTTCAAGGGTGCACAAGTTTGTACAAGGGTGTACAAGTGTGTACAAGCTTGTACAAGTGTGTACAAGGGTGTACAGGTTTGTACAAGGTTGTACAAGTGTGTACAAGGGTGTACAAGTATGTACAAGAATGTAAAATTTTGTACAAGTGTGTACAAGGGTGTACAAGTGTGTACAAGGTTGTACAAGTGTGTACAAGGTTTTACAATTGTGTACAAGGTTGTACAAGTGTGTACAAGGTTGTACAAGTGTGTACGAGGTTGTACAAGTGTGTACAAGGTTGTACAAGTGTGTACAAGGTTGTACAAGTGTGTACAAGTTTGTACAAGTGTGTACAAGTTTGTACAAGGTTGTACAAATAAGACATCCCTCTAAATAACAAGACATCCCTCCAAATATTAAGACATCCCTCTAAATAACAAGACATCCCTCTAAATAACAAGACATCCCTCTAATAAACTAGACATTTCGCTAAATATTAAGACATCCCTCTAATTAACAAGACATCCCTCCAAATACCAAGACATCCCTCTAAATATTAAGACATCCCTCCAAATAACAAGACAACCCTTTAAAAAACAAGACATCCCTCTAAATAACAAGACATCCCTCTAAATAACAAGACATCCCTCTAAATATTAAGACATCCCTCCAAATAACAAGACATCCCTCTAAATATTAAGACATCCCTCTAAATAACAAGACATCCCTCTAAATATTAAGACATCCCTTTAAATAACAAGACATCTCTCTAAATAACAAGACATCCCTCTAAATAACAAGACATCCCACTAAATAACAAGACGTCCCTCTAAATAACAAGACATCCCTTTTAAATAACAAGACATTCCTCTAAATAACAAGACATCCCTCTAAATAACAAGACATTTCTCCAAATAAAAAGACATCCCTCTAAATAGCAAGACATCCCTCTAAATAACAAGACATCCCTCCAAATAACAAGATATCCCTCTAAATAACAAGACATTCCTCCAAATAACAAGACTTCCCTCCAAATAAGAAGACATCCCTCTAAATAACAAGACATCCCTCTAAATAACAAGACATCCCTCTAAATACCAAGACAACCCTCTAAAAAACAAGACATCCCTCCAAATAACAAGGCAACCCTCTAAAAAACAAGACATCCCTCTAAATAAAAAGACATCTCTCCAAATAACAAGACATCCCTCTAAATAACAAGACATCCCACTAAAAAACAAGACATCCCTCTAAATATTAAGACATCCCTCTAAATAACAAGACATCCCTCCAAATATTAAGACATCCCTCTAAATAACAAGACATCCCTCTAAATAACAAGACATCCCTCTAATAAACTAGACATTCCGCTAAATATTAAGACATCCCTCTAAATAACAAGACATCCCTCTAAATAACAAGACATCCCTCCAAATATGAAGACATCCCTCTAAATAACAAGACATCCCTCTAAATAACAAGACATCCCTCTAAATAACAAGACATCTCTCTAAATATTAAGACATCCCTTCAAATAACAAGACATCCCTCTAAATAACAAGACATCCCTCTAAATAACAAGACATCCCTCTAAATAACAAGACATCCCTCTAAATAACAAGACATCCCTCTAAATAACAAGACATCCCTCTAAAAAACAAGACATCCCTCTAAATATTAAGACATCAATCTAAATAACAAGACATCCCTCCAAATAACAAGACAACCCTCTAAAAAACAAAAAAACCCTCTAAATAACAAGACATCTCTCTAAAAAACAAGACATCCCTCTAAATATCAAGACATCCCTCTAAATAACAAGACATCCATCTATATAACAAGACATTCCTCTAAATATTAAGACATCCCTCTAAATAACAAGACATACCTGTAAATAACAAGACATCCCTCTTAATAACAAGACAAACCATCTAAATTACAACACAACCCTCCAAAAAAACAAGACATCCCTCCAAATAACAAGACAACCCTCTAAAAAACAAGACATCCCTCTAAATAACAAGACATCCCTCTAAATAACAAGACATCCCTCTAATAAACTAGACATTCCGCTAAATATTAAGACATCCCTCTAAATAACAAGACATCCCTCTAAATACCAAGACATCCCTCTAAATATTAAGACATCCCTCCAAATAACAAGACAACCCTTTAAAAAACAAGACATCCCTCTAAATAACAAGACATCCCTCTAAATAACAAGACATCCCCCTAAATATTAAGACATCCCTTCAAATAACAAGACATCCCTCTAAATATTAAGACATCCCTCTAAATAACAAGACATCCCTCTAAATATTAAGACATCCCTTTAAATAACAAGACATCTCTCTAAATAACAAGACATCCCTCTAAATAACAAGACATCCCACTAAATAACAAGACATCCCTCTAAATAACAAGACATCCCTTTTAAATAACAAGACATTCCTCTAAATAACAAGACATCCCTCTAAATAACAAGACATCCCTCCAAATAAAAAGACATCCCTCTAAATAGCAAGACATCCCTCTAATAAACAAGACATTCCGCTAAATATTAAGACATCCCTCTAAATAACAAGACATCCCTCTAAATATTAAGACATCCCATTAAATAACAAGACATCTCTCTAAATAACAAGACATCCCTCTAAATAACAAGACATCCCACTAAATAACAAGACATCCCTCTAAATAACAAGACATCCCTTTTAAATAACAAGACATTCCTCTAAATAACAAGTCATCCCTCTAAATAACAAGACATCCCTCCAAATAAAAAGACATCCCTCTAAATAGCAAGACATCCCTCTAATAAACAAGACATTCCGCTAAATATTAAGACATCCCTCTAAATAACAAGACATCCCATCTAAATTACAAGACAACCCTCGAAAAAACAAGACATCCCTCCAAATAACAAGACAACCCTCTAAAAAACAAGACATCCCTCTAAATAAAAAGACATCTCTCCAAATAACAAGACATCCCTCTAAATAACAAGACATCCCACAAAAAAACAAGACATCCCTCTAAATATTAAGACATCCCTCTAAATAACAAGACATCTCTCCAAATATTAAGACATCCCTCTAAATAACAAGACATCCCTCTAAATAACAAGACATCCCTCTAATAAACTAGACATTCCGCTAAATATTAAGACATCCCTCTAAATAACAAGACATCCCTCCAAATACCAAGACATCCCTCTAAAAATTAAGACATCCCTCCAAATACCAAGAAAACCCTTAAAAAAACAAGACATCACTCTAAATAACAAGACATCCCTCTAAATAACAAGACATCCCTCTAAATATTAAGACATCCCTCCAAATAACAAGACATCCCTCTAAATATTAAGACATCCCTCTAAATATTAAGACATCCCTCTAAATAACAAGACATCCCTCTAAATATTAAGACATCCCTTTAAATAACAAGACATCCCTCTAAATAACAAGACATCCCTCTAAATAACAAGACATCCCACTAAATAACAAGACGTCCCTCTAAATAACAAGACATCCCTTTTAAATAACAAGACATTCCTCTAAATAACAAGACATCCCTCTAAATAACAAGACATCCCTCCAAATAAAAAGACATCCCTCTAAATAGCAAGACATCCCTCTAAATAACAAGACATCCCTCCAAATAACAAGATATCCCTCTAAATAACAAGACATTCCTCCAAATAACAAGACTTCCCTCCAAATAAGAAGACATCCTTCTAAATAACAAGACATCCCTCTAAATAACAAGACATCCCTCTAAATACCAAGAAATCCCTCCAAATAACAAGACAACCCTTTAAAAAACAAGACATCCCTCTAAATAACAAGACATCCCTCTAAATAACAAGACATCCCTCTAAATATTAAGACATCCCTTCAAATAACAAGACATCCCTCTAAATATTAAGACATCCCTCTAAATAACAAGACATCCCTCTAAATATTAAGACATCCCTTTAAATAACAAGACATCTCTCTAAATAACAAGACATCCCTCTAAATAACAAGACATCCCTCTAAATATTAAGACATCCCTCCAAATAACAAGACATCCCTCTAAATATTAAGACATCCCTCTAAATAACAAGACATCCCTCTAAATATTAAGACATCCCTTTAAATAACAAGACATCTCTCTAAATAACAAGACATCCCTCTAAATAACAAGACATCCCACTAAATAACAAGACATCCCTCTAAATAACAAGACATCCCTTTTAAATAACAAGACATTCCTCTAAATAACAAGACATCCCTCTAAATAACAAGACATCCCTCCAAATAACAAGAAATCCCTCAAAATAGCAAGACATCCCTCTAAATATTAAGACATCCCTTCAAATAACAAGACATCCCTCTAAATAACAAGACATCCCTCTAAATAACAAGACATCCCTCTAAATAAAAAGACATCCCTCTAAATAACTAGACATCCCTCCAAATACCAAGACATCCCTCTAAATAACAAGACATCCCTCTAAATAACAAGACATACCTCCAAATAACAAGACATCCCTCTAAATTATAAGACATCCCTCTTAATAACAAGCATCCCTCCAAATAACAAGACATCCCTCTAAATAACAAGACATCCCTCCAAATATGAAGACATCCCTCCAAATATTAAGACATCCCTCTAAATAACAAGACATCCCTCTAAATAACAAGACATCTCTCTAAATATATGAAGACATCCCTTCAAATAAAAAGACATCCCTCTAAATAACAAGACATCCCTCTAAATAACAAGACATCCCTCTAAATAACAAGACATCCCTCTAAATAACATGACATCCCTCTAAAAAACAAGACATCCCTTTAAATATTAAGACATCAATCTAAATAACAAGACATCCCTCCAAATAACAAGACAACCCTCTAAAAAACAAAAAACCCTCTAAATAACAAGACATCCCTCTAAATAACAAGACATCCCACTAAAAAACAAGACATCCCTCTAAATATTAAGACATCCCTCAAAATAACAAGACATCCCTCCAAATATTAAGACATCCCTCTAAATAACAAGACATCCCTCTAAATAACAAGACATCCCTCTAATAAACTAGACATTCCGCTAAATATTAAGACATCCCTTTAAATAACAAGACATCCCTCCAAATACCAAGACATCCCTCTAAATATTAAGACATCCCTCCAAATAACAAGAAAACCCTTTAAAAATCAAGACATCCCTCTAAATAACAAGACATCCCTCTAAATAACAAGACATCCCTCTAAATATTAAGACATCCCTCCAAATAACAAGACATCCCTCTAAATATTAAGACATCCCTCTAAATAACAAGACATCCCTCTAAATATTAAGACATCCCTTTAAATAACAAGACATCTCTCTAAATAACAAGACATCCCTCTAAATAACAAGACATCCCACTAAATAACAAGATGTCCCTCTAATTAACAAGACATCCCTTTTAAATAACAAGACATTCCTCTAAATAACAAGACATCCCTCTAAATAACAAGACATCCCTCCAAATAAAAAGACATCCCTCTAAATAGCAAGACATCCCTCTAAATAACAAGACATCCCTCCAAATAACAAGATATCCCTCTAAATAACAAGACATTCCTCCAAATAACAAGACTTCCCTCCAAATAAGAAGACATCCCTCTAAATAACAAGACATCCCTCTAAATAACAAGACATCCCTCTAAATACCAAGACATTCCTCCAAATATTAAGACATCCCTCCAAATAACAAGACAACCCTTTAAAAAACAAGACATCCCTCTAAATAACAAGACATCCCTCTAAATAACAAGACATCCCTCTAAATATTAAGACATCCCTTCAAATAACAAGACATCCCTCTAAATATTAAGACATCCCTCTAAATAACAAGACATCCCTCTAAATATTAAGACATCCCTTTAAATAACAAGACATCTCTCTAAATAACAAGACATCCCTCTAAATAACAAGACATCCCTCTAAATATTAAGACATCCCTCTAAATAACAAGACATCCCTCTAAATAACAAGACATCCCTCTAAATAACAAGACATCTCTCTAAATATTAAGACATCCCTTCAAATAACAAGACATCCCTCTAAATAACAAGACATCCCTCTAAATAACAAGACATCCCTCTAAATAACAAGACATCCCTCTAAATGACAAGACATCCCTCTAAATAACAAGACATCCCTCTAAAAAACAAGACATCCCTCTAAATATTAAGACATCAATCTAAATAACAAGACATCCCTCCAAATAACAAGACAACCCTCTAAAAAACAAAAAAACCCTCTAAATAACAAGACATCTCTCTAAAAAACAAGACATCCCTCTAAATATCAAGACATCCCTCTAAATAACAAGACATCCATCTATATAACAAGACATTCCTCTAAATATTAAGACATCCCTCTAAATAACAAGACATACCTGTAAATAACAAGACATCCCTCTAAATAACAAGACATCCCATCTAAATTACAACACAACCCTCCAAAAAAACAAGACATCCCTCCAAATAACAAGACAACCCTCTAAAAAACAAGACATCCCTCTAAATAACAAGACATCCCTCTAAATAACAAGACATCCCTCTAATAAACTAGACATTCCGCTAAATATTAAGACATCCCTCTAAATAACAAGACATCCCTCTAAATACCAAGACATCCCTCTAAATATTAAGACATCCCTCTAAATAACAAGACAACCCTTTAAAAAACAAGACATCCCTCTAAATAACAAGACATCCCTCTAAATAACAAGACATCCCTCTAAATATTAAGACATCCCTTCAAATAACAAGACATCCCTCTAAATATTAAGACATCCCTCTAAATAACAAGACATCCCTCTAAATATTAAGACATCCCTTTAAATAACAAGACATCTCTCTAAATAACAAGACATCCCTCTAAATAACAAGACATCCCACTAAATAACAAGACATCCCTCTAAATAACAAGACATCCCTTTTAAATAACAAGACATTCCTCTAAATAACAAGACATCCCTCTAAATAACAAGACATCCCTCCAAATAAAAAGACATCCCTCTAAATAGCAAGACATCCCTCTAATAAACAAGACATTCCGCTAAATATTAAGACATCCCTCTAAATAACAAGACATCCCTCTAAATATTAAGACATCCCTTTAAATAACAAGACATCTCTCTAAATAACAAGACATCCCTCTAAATAACAAGACATCCCACTAAATAACAAGACATCCCTCTAAATAACAAGACATCCCTTTTAAATAACAAGACATTCCTCTAAATAACAAGACATCCCTCTAAATAACAAGACATCCCTCCAAATAAAAAGACATCCCTCTAAATAGCAAGACATCCCTCTAATAAACAAGACATTCCGCTAAATATTAAGACATCCCTCTAAATAACAAGACATCCCATCTAAATTACAAGACAACCCTCGAAAAAACAAGACATCCCTCCAAATAACAAGACAACCCTCTAAAAAACAAGACATCCCTCTAAATAAAAAGACATCTCTCCAAATAACAAGACATCCCTCTAAATAACAAGACATCCCACAAAAAAACAAGACATCCCTCTAAATATTAAGACATCCCTCTAAATAACAAGACATCCCTCCAAATATTAAGACATCCCTCTAAATAACAAGACATCCCTCTAAATAACAAGACATCCCTCTAATAAACTAGACATTCCGCTAAATATTAAGACATCCCTCTAAATAACAAGACATCCCTCCAAATACCAAGACATCCCTCTAAATATTAAGACATCCCTCCAAATACCAAGAAAACCCTTAAAAAAACAAGACATCACTCTAAATAACAAGACATCCCTCTAAATAACAAGACATCCCTCTAAATATTAAGACATCCCTCCAAATAACAAGACATCCCTCTAAATATTAAGACATCCCTCTAAATATTAAGACATCCCTCTAAATAACAAGACATCCCTCTAAATATTAAGACATCCCTTTAAATAACAAGACATCCCTCTAAATAACAAGACATCCCTCTAAATAACAAGACATCCCACTAAATAACAAGACGTCCCTCTAAATAACAAGACATCCCTTTTAAATAACAAGACATTCCTCTAAATAACAAGACATCCCTCTAAATAACAAGACATCCCTCCAAATAAAAAGACATCCCTCTAAATAGCAAGACATCCCTCTAAATAACAAGACATCCCTCCAAATAACAAGATATCCCTCTAAATAACAAGACATTCCTCCAAATAACAAGACTTCCCTCCAAATAAGAATACATCCTTCTAAATAACAAGACATCCCTCTAAATAACAAGACATCCCTCTAAATACCAAGAAATCCCTCCAAATAACAAGACAACCCTTTAAAAAACAAGACATCCCTCTAAATAACAATACATCCCTCTAAATAACAAGACATCCCTCTAAATATTAAGACATCCCTTCAAATAACAAGACATCCCTCTAAATATTAAGACATCCCTCTAAATAACAAGACATCCCTCTAAATATTAAGACATCCCTTTAAATAACAAGACATCTCTCTAAATAACAAGACATCCCTCTAAATAACAAGACATCCCTCTAAATATTAAGACATCCCTCCAAATAACAAGACATCCCTCTAAATATTAAGACATCCCTCTAAATAACAAGACATCCCTCTAAATATTAAGACATCCCTTTAAATAACAAGACATCTCTCTAAATAACAAGACATCCCTCTAAATAACAAGACATCCCACTAAATAACAAGACATCCCTCTAAATAACAAGACATCCCTTTTAAATAACAAGACATTCCTCTAAATAACAAGACATCCCTCTAAATAACAAGACATCCCTCCAAATAACAAGAAATCCCTCAAAATAGCAAGACATCCCTCTAAATATTAAGACATCCCTTCAAATAACAAGACATCCCTCTAAATAACAAGACATCCCTCTAAATAACAAGACATCCCTCTAAATAAAAAGACATCCCTCTAAATAACTAGACATCCCTCCAAATACCAAGACATCCCTCTAAATAACAAGACATCCCTCTAAATAACAAGACATACCTCCAAATAACAAGACATCCCTCTAAATTATAAGACATCCCTCTTAATAACAAGCATCCCTCCAAATAACAAGACATCCCTCTAAATAACAAGACATCCCTCCAAATATGAAGACATCCCTCCAAATATTAAGACATCCCTCTAAATAACAAGACATCCCTCTAAATAACAAGACATCTCTCTAAATATTAAGACATCCCTTCAAATAACAAGACATCCCTCTAAATAACAAGACATCCCTCTAAATAACAAGACATCCCTCTAAATAACAAGACAACCCTCTAAATAACATGACATCCCTCTAAAAAACAAGACATCCCTCTAAATATTAAGACATCAATCTAAATAACAAGACATCCCTCCAAATAACAAGACAACCCTCTAAAAAACAAAAAACCCTCTAAATAACAAGACATCCCTCTAAATAACAAGACATCACACTAAAAAACAAGACATCCCTCTAAATATTAAGACATCCCTCAAAATAACAAGACATCCCTCCAAATATTAAGACATCCCTCTAAATAACAAGACATCCCTCTAAATAACAAGACATCCCTCTAATAAACTAGACATTCCGCTAAATATTAAGACATCCCTCTAAATAACAAGACATCCCTCCAAATACCAAGACATCCCTCTAAATATTAAGACATCCCTCCAAATAACAAGAAAACCCTTTAAAAATCAAGACATCCCTCTAAATAACAAGACATCCCTCTAAATAACAAGACATCCCTCTAAATATTAAGACATCCCTCCAAATAACAAGACATCCCTCTAAATATTAAGACATCCCTCTAAATAACAAGACATCCCTCTAAATATTAAGACATCCCTTTAAATAACAAGACATCTCTCTAAATAACAAGACATCCCTCTAAATAACAAGACATCCCACTAAATAACAAGACGTCCCTCTAAATAACAAGACATCCCTTTTAAATAACAAGACATTCCTCTAAATAACAAGACATCCCTCTAAATAACAAGACATCCCTCCAAATAAAAAGACATCCCTCTAAATAGCAAGACATCCCTCTAAATAACAAGACATCCCTCCAAATAACAAGATATCCCTCTAAATAACAAGACATTCCTCCAAATAACAAGACTTCCCTCCAAATAAGAAGACATCCCTCTAAATAACAAGACATCCCTCTAAATAACAAGACATCCCTCTAAATACCAAGACATCCCTCTAAATATTAAGACATCCCTCCAAATAACAAGACAACCCTTTAAAAAACAAGACATCCCTCTAAATAACAAGACATCCCTCTAAATAACAAGACATCCCTCTAAATATTAAGACATCCCTTCAAATAACAAGACATCCCTCTAAATATTAAGACATCCCTCTAAATAACAAGACATCTCTCTAAATAACAAGACATCCCTCTAAATAACAAGACATCCCTCTAAATATTAAGACATCCCTCCAAATAACAAGACATCCCTCTAAATATTAAGACATCCCTCTAAATAACAAGACATCCCTCTAAATATTAAGACATCCCTTTAAATAACAAGACATCTCTCTAAATAACAAGACATCCCTCTAAATAACATGACATCCCACTAAATAACAAGACATCCCTCTAAATAACAAGACATCCCTTTTAAATAACAAGACATTCCTCTAAATAACAAGACATCCCTCTAAATAACAAGACATCCCTCCAAATAACAAGAAATCCCTCAAAATAGCAAGACATCCCTCTAAATATTAAGACATCCCTTCAAATAACAAGACATCCCTCTAAATAACAAGACATCCCTCTAAATAAAAAGACATACCTCTAAATAACTAGACATCCCTCCAAATACCAAGACATCCCTCTAAATAACAAGACATCCCTCTAAATAAAAAGACATCCCTCTAAATAACTAGACATCCCTCCAAATACCAAGACATCCCTCTAAATAACAAGACATCCCTCTAAATAACAAGACATACCTCCAAAAAACAAGACCTCCCTCTAAATTATAAGACATCCCTCTTAATAACAAGCATCCCTCCAAATAACAAGACATCCCTCTAAATAACAAGACATCCCTCCAAATATGAAGACATCCCTCCAAATATGAAGACATCCCTCTAAATAACAAGACATCCCTCTAAATAACAAGACATCCCTCTAAATAACAAGACATCTCTCTAAATATTAAGACATCCCTTCAAATAACAAGACATCCTTCTAAATAACAAGACATCCCTCTAAATAACAAGACATCCCTCTAAATAACAAGACATCCCTCTAAATAACAAGACATCCCTCTAAATAACAAGACATCCCTTTTAAATAACAAGACATTCCTCTAAATAACAAGACATCCCTCTAAATAACAAGACATCCCTCCAAATAAAAAGACATCCCTCTAAATATTAAGACATCAATCTAAATAACAAGACATCCCTCCAAATAACAAGACAACCCTCTAAAAAACAAAAAAACCCTCTAAATAACAAGACATCTCTCTAAAAAACAAGACATCCCTCTAAATATCAAGACATCCCTCTAAATAACAAGACATCCATCTATATAACAAGACATTCCTCTAAATATTAAGACATCCCTCTAAATAACAAGACATACCTGTAAATAACAAGACATCCCTCTAAATAACAAGACATCCCATCTAAATTACAAGACAACCCTCTAAAAAACAAGACATCCCTTAAGACATTCCGCTAAATATTAAGACATCCCTCTAAATAACAAGACATCCCTCTAAATACCAAGACATCCCTCTAAATATTAAGACATCCCTCCAAATAACAAGACAACCCTTTAAAAAACAAGACATCCCTCTAAATAACAAGACATCCCTCTAAATAACAAGACATCCCTCTAAATAACAAGACATCCCTCTAAATATTAAGACATCCCTTCAAATAACAAGACATCCCTCTAAATACCAAGACATCCCTCTAAATATTAAGACATCCCTCCAAATAACAAGACATCCCTCTAAATATTAAGACATCCCTTCAAATAACAAGACATCCCTCTAAATATTAAGACATCCCTCTAAATAACAAGACATCCCTCTAAATATTAAGACATCCCTTTAAATAACAAGACATCTCTCTAAATAACAAGACATCCCTCTAAATATCAAGACATCCCTCTAAATAACAAGACATCCATCTATATAACAAGACATTCCTCTAAATATTAAGACATCCCTCTAAATAACAAGACATCCCTTCAAATAACAAGACAACCCTCTAAAAAACAAGACATCCCTCTAAATAACAAGACATCCCTCTAAATAACAAGACATCCCTCTAATAAACTAGACATTCCGCTAAATATTAAGACATCCCTCTAAATAACAAGACATCCCTCTAAATACC
>NW_026542980.1:0-81010 GCF_028750875.1 Macrosteles quadrilineatus | reverse complement strand
GTGTTACAAGCTTGTACAAGTGTGTACAAGGGTGTACAGGTTTGTACAAGGTTGTACAAGTGTGTACAAGGGTGTACAAGTATGTACAATAATGTACAAGTTTGTACAAGTGTGTACAAGTTTGTAAAAGGTTGTACAAGTGTGTACAAGGGTGTACAAGTGTGTACAAGGTTGTACAAGTGTGTACAAGCTTGTACAAGTGGTGTACAAGGGTGTACAGTGTGTACAAGGTTGTACAAGTTTTTACATGGTTGTACAAGTGTGTAAAAGGTTGTACAAGTGTGTACAAGGTTGTACAAGTTTTTACAAGGTTGTACAAGTGTGTACAAGGTTGTACAAGTGTGTACAAGGTTGTACAAGTGTGTACAAGGTTGTACAAGTGTGTACAAGGTTGTACAAGTGTGTACAAGGTTGTACAAGTGTGTACAAGGTTGTACAAGTGTGTACAAGGTTGTACAAGTGTGTACAAGGTTGTACAAGTGTGTACAAGGTTGTACAAGTGTGTACAAGGTTGTACAAGTGTGTACAAGGTTGTACAAGTGTGTAAAAGGTTGTACAAGTGTGTACAAGGTTGTACAAGTGTGTACAAGGTTGTACAAGTGTGTACAAGGGTGTACAAGTGTGTACAAGGTTGTACAAGTTTTTACAAGGTTGTACAAGTGTGTACAAGGGTGTAAAATCGTGTACAAGGATGTACAAGTTTGTACAAGTTTGTACAAGGTTGTACTAGTGTGTACAAGGATGTACAAGTTTGTACAAGTTTGTACAAGTTTGTACAAGTTTTTACAAGTTTGTACAAGGTTGTACAAGTGTGTACAAGGATGTACAAGTTTGTACAAGGGTGTACAAGTGTGTACGATAAGTAAAAGTGTGTACAAGGGTGTACAAGGTTGTACAAGTGTGTACAAGGTTGTACAATTGTGTACAAGGCTGTACAACTGTGTACAAGGTTGTACAATTGTGTACAAGGCTGTACAAGTGTGTACAAGGTTGTACAAGTGTGTACAAGGTTGTACAAGTGTGTACAAGGTTGTACAAGTGTGTACAAGGTTGTACAAGTGTGTACAAGTTTTTAAATTGTGTACATGGGTGTACAATTGTGTACAAGGCTGTACAAGTGTGTACAAGGTTGTACAAGTGTGTACAAGGTTGTAACAGGGGGTACAAGGTTGTACAAGTGTGTACAAGGTTGTACAAGTGTGTTCAAGGGTGTACAGGTTTGTACAATGTTGTACAAGTGTGTACAAGTTTGTACAAGGTTGTACAAGTGTGTACAAGGGTGTACAAGTGTGTACAAGGGTGCACAAGTGTGTACAAGGGTGTACAATCGTGTACAAGCTTGTACAAGTGTGTACAAGGGTGTACAGGTTTGTACAAGGTTGTACAAGTGTGTACAAGGGTGTACAAATGTGTACAAGGATGAAAAGGTTGTACAAGTTTGTACAAGTTTGTACAAGGTTGTACAAGTGTGTACAAGGTTGTAAAAGTGTGTACAAGGTTGTACAAGTGTGTACAAGGTTGTACAAGTGTGTACAACTTGTACAAGTGTGTACAACTTGTACAAGTGTGTACAAGCTTGTACAAGTGTGTACAAGGTTGTACAAGTGTGTACAAGGTTGTACAAGTTTGTACAAGGTTGTACAATTGTGTACAAGTTTGTACAAGTGTGTACAAGTTTGTACAAGGTTGTACAAATGTGTACAAGGGTGTACAAAGGTGTACAAGGGTGCACAAGTTTGAACAAGGGTGTACAAGTGTGTACAAGCTTGTACAAGTGTGTACAAGCTTGTACAAGTGTGTACAAGGGTGTACAGGTTTGTACAAGGTTGTACAAGTGTGTACAAGGATGTACAGGTTTGTACAAGGTTGTACAAGTGTGTACAAGGGTGTACAAGTATGTACAATAATGTACAAGTTTGTACAATTGTGTACAAGTTTGTAAAAGGTTGTACAAGTGTGTACAAGGGTGTACAAGTGTGTACAAGGTTGTACAAGTGTGTACAAGCTTGTACAAGTGTGTACAAGGGTGTACAAGTGTGTACAAGGTTGTACAAGTTTTTACATGGTTGTACAAGTGTGTACAAGGTTGTACAAGTGTGTACAAGGTTGTACAAGTGTGTACAAGGTTGTACAAGTGTGTACAAGGTTGTACAAGTGTGTACAAGGTTGTACAAGTGTGTACAAGTGTGTACAAGGTTGTACAAGTGTGTACAAGGTTGTACAAGTGTGTACAAGGTTGTACAAGGTGTACAAGGTTGTACAAGTGTGTACAAGGTTGTACAAGTGTGTACAAGGTTGTACAAGTGTGTACAAGGTTGTACAAGTGTGTACAAGGTTGTACAAGTGTGTACAAGGTTGTACAAGTGTGTACAAGGTTGTACAAGTGTGTACAAGGGTGTACAAGTGTGTACAAGGTTGTACAAGTTTTTACAAGGTTGTACAAGTGTGTACAAGGGTGTAAAATCGTGTACAAGGATGTACAAGTTTGTACAAGTTTGTACAAGGTTGTACAAGTGTGTACAAGGATGTACAAGTTTGTACAAGTTTGTAAAAGTTTGTACAAGTTTGTACAAGGTTGTACAAGTGTGTACAAGGATGAACAAGTTTGTACAAGGTGTACAAGTGTGTACGATAAGTAAAAGTGTGTACAAGGTGTACAAGGTTGTACAAGTGTGTACAAATTTGTACAATTGTGTACAAGGCAGTACAACTGTGTACAAGGTTGTACAATTGTGTACAAGGCTGTACAAGTGTGTACAAGGTTGTACAAGTGTGTACAAGGTTGTACAAGTGTGTACAAAGATGTACAAGTTTGTACAAGGGTGTACAAGTGTGTACGATGTGTAAAAGTTTGTACAAGGGTGTACAAGGTTGTACAAGTGTGTACAAGGTTGTACAATAGTGTACAAGGCTGTACAAGTGTGTACAAGGTTGTACAATTTTGTACAAGGCTGTACAAGTGTGTACAAGGTTGTACAAGTGTGTACAAGGCTGTACAATTGTGTACAAGGTTGTACAAGTGTGTACAAGGTTGTACAAGTGTGTACAAGGTTTTACAAGTGTGTACAAGGTTGTACAATTGTGTGTCAGGTTGTACAAGTGTGTACAAGGTTGTACAAGTGTGTACAAGGGTGTACAATCGTGTACAAGGATGTACAAGTTTGTACAAGTTTGTACAAGTTTGTACAAGTTTGTACAAGTTTGTACAAGTTTGTACAAGGTTGTACAAGTGTGTACCAGGATGTACAAGTTTGTACAAGGGAGTACAAGTTTGTACAAGATTGTACAAGGAGTGTACTGGGTTGTACAAGTGTGTACAAGATTGTATAAGTTTGTACAAGGTTGTACAAGTGTGTACAAGGGTGTACAAGTGTGTACAAATGTGTACAAGTTTTACAAGGTTGTACAAGTGTGTACAAGGTTGTACAAGGTGTGTACAAGGTTGTACATGTGTGTACAAGGGTGTACAAGTTTTTACAAGGCTCTACAAGTGTGTACAAGGTTGTACAAGGCTGTACAAGTGTGTACAAGGTTGTACAAGGTTGTACAAGTGTGTACAAGGGTGTACAAGTTTTTTACGAGGATGTACAAGTGTGTACAAGGTTGTACAAGTGTGTACAAGGCTGTACAATTGTGTACAAGGTTGTACAAGTGTGTACAAGGTTGTACAAGTGTGTACAAGGTTGTACAATTGTGTACAAGGGCTGTACAAGTGTGTACAAGGTTGTACAAGTGTGTACAAGGTTGTACAAGTGTGTACAAGGTTGTACAAGTGTGTACAAGGTTGTACAATTGTGTACAAGGCTGTACAAGTGTGTTCAAGGTTGTACAAGTGTGTACAAGGTTGTACAAGTGTGTACAAGGTTGTACAATTGTGTACAAGGTTGTACAAGTGTGTACAAGGTTGTACAAGTGTGTACAAGGTTTTACAAGTGTGTACAAGGTTGTACAATTGTGTACAAGATTGTACAAGTGTGTACAAGGTTGTACAAGTGTGTACAAGGTTGTACAAGTGTGTACAAGGTTGTACAAGTGTGTACAAGGTTGTACAAGTGTGTACAAGGTTGTACAAGTGTGTACAAGGTTGTACAAGTGTGTACAAGGTTGTACAAGTGTGTACAAGCTTGTACAAGTGTGTACAAGCTTGTACAAGTGTGTACAAGGTTGTACAAGTTTTTACAAGGTTTTACAAGTGTGTACAAGGGTGTAAAATCGTGTACAAGGATGTACAAGTTTGTACAAGTTTGTACAAGGTTGTACAAGTGTGTACAAGGATGTACAAGTTTTTACAAGGGTGTACAAGTGTGTACGATAAGCAAAAGTGTGTACAAGAGTGTACAAGGTTGTACAAGTGTGTACAAGGTTGTACAATTGTGTACAAGGCTGTACAAGTGTGTACAAGGTTGTACAATTGTGTACAAGGCTGTACAAGTGTGTAAAAGGTTGTACAAGTGTGTACAAGGTTGTACAAGTGTGTACAAGGTTGTACAAGTGTGTACAAGGTTGTACAAGTGTGTACAAGGTTGTACAAGTGTGTACAAGGTTGTACAAGTGTGTACAAGGGTGTACAAGTTTTTACAAGGTTGTACAAGTGTGTACAAGGTTGTACAAGTGTGTACAAGGCTGTACAATTGTGTACAAGGTTGTACAAGTGTGTACAAGGTTGTACAAGTGTGTACAAGGTTGTACAATTGTGTACAAGGCTGTACAAGTGTGTACAAGGTTGTACAAGTGTGTACAAGGCTGTACAATTGTGTACAAGGTTGTACAAGTGTGTACAAGGTTGTACAAGTGTGTACAAGGTTGTACAATTGTGTACAAGACTGTACAAGTGTGTACAAAGTTGTGCAAGTGTGTACAAGGTTGTACAAGTGTGTACAAGGTTGTACAATTGTGTACAAGGTTGTACAAGTGTGTACAAGGTTGTACAATTGTGTACAAGGTTGTACAAGTGTGTACAAGGTTGTACAAGTGTGTACAAGGGTGTACAATCGTGTACAAGGATGTACAAGTTTGTACAAGATTGTACAAGTGTGTACTGGGTTGTACAAGTGTGTACAAGATTGTATAAGTTTGTACAAGGTTGTACAAGTGTGTACAAGGGTGTACAAGTGTGTACAAATGTGTACAAGTGTGTACAGGGGTGTAAAAGTTTGTACAAGGGTGTACAAGTTTTACAAGGTTGTACAAGTGTGTACAAGGTTGTACAAGTTGTGTACTGGGTTGTACAAGTGTGTACAAGATTGTATAGGTTTGTACAAGGTTGTACAAGTGTGTATAAGGGTGTACAAGTGTGTACAAATGTGTACAAGTGTGTACAGGGGTGTACAAGTTTGTACAAGGGTGTACAAGTTTTACAAGGTTGTACAAGTGTGTACAAGGTTGTACAAGTTGTGTACAAGGTTAAACATGTGTGTACAAGGGTGTACAAGTGTGTACAAGGTTGTACAAGTGTGTACAAGCTTGTACAAGTGTGTACAAGGGTGTACAAGTGTGTACAAGGTTGTACAAGTTTTTACAAGGTTGTACAAGTGTGTACAAGGGTGTAAAATCGTGTACAAGGATGTAAAAGTTTGTACAAGTTTGTACAAGGTTGTACAAGTGTGTACAAGGATGTACAAGTTTGTACAAGGGTGTACAAGTGTGTACGATAAGTAAAAGTGTGTACAAGGGTGTACAAGGTTGTACAAGTGTGTACAAGGTTGTACAATTGTGTACAAGGCTGTACAAGTGTGTACAAGGTTGTACAATTGTGTACAAGGCTGTACAAGTGTGTACAAGATTGTACAAGTGTGTACAAGGTTGTACAAGTGTGTACAAGGATGTACAAGTTTGTACAAGGGTGTACAAGTGTGTACGATGTGTAAAAGTTTGTACAAGGGTGTACAAGGTTGTACAAGTGTGTACAAGGCTGTACAAGTGTGTACAAGATTGTACAAGTGTGTACAAGGTTGTACAAGTTTGTACAAGGATGTACAAGTTTGTACAAGGGTGTACAAGTGTGTACGATGTGTAAAAGTTTGTACAAGGGTGTACAAGGTTGTACAAGTGTGTACAAGGTTGTACAATTGTGTACAAGGCTGTACAAGTGTGTACAAGGTTGTACAATTTTGTACAAGGCTGTACAAGTGTGTACAAGGTTGTACAAGTGTGTACAAGGCTGTACAATTGTGTACAAGGTTGTACAAGTGTGTACAAGGTTGTACAAGTGTGTACAAGGTTGTACAATTGTGTACAAGGCTGTACAAGTGTGTACAAGGTTGTACAAGTGTGTACAAGGTTGTACAAGTGTGTACAAGGTTGTACAAGTGTGTACAAGGTTGTACAATTGTGTATCAGGTTGTACAAGTGTGTACAAGGTTGTACAAGTGTGTACAAGGGTGTACAATCGTGTACAAGGATGTACAAGTTTGTACAAGTTTGTACAAGTTTGTACAAGTTTGTACAAGTTTGTACAAGTTTGTACAAGGTTGTACAAGTGTGTACAAGGATGTACAAGTTTGTACAAGGGTGCACAAGTGTGTACAAGGCTGTACAATCGTGTACAAGCTTGTACAAGTGTGTACAAGGGTGTACAGGTTTGTACAAGGTTGAACAAGGTTGTACAAGTGTGTACAAGGGTGTACAAATGTGTACAAGGATGTAAAAGTTTGTACAAGTGTGTACAAGTTTGTACAAGGTTGTACAAGTGTGTACAAGGTTTTACAATTGTGTACAAGGTTGTACAAGTGTGTACAAGGTTGTACAAGTGTGTACAAGGTTGTACAAGTGTGTACAACTTGTACAAGTGTGTACAAGCTTGTACAAGTGTGTACAAGGTTGTACAAGTTTGTACAAGGTTGTACAAGTGTGTACAAGTTTGTACAAGGTTGTACAAATGTGTACGATAAGTAAAAGTGTGTACAAAGGTGTACAAGGTTGTACAAGTGTGTACAAGGTTGTACAATTGTGTACAAGGCTGTACAAGTGTGTACAAGGTTGTACAATTGTGTACAAGGCTGTACAAGTGTGTACAAGATTGTACAAGTGTGTACAAGGTTGTACAAGTGTGTACAAGTTTGTACAAGTTTGTACAAGGTTGTACAAGTGTGTACAAGGATGTACAAGTTTGTACAAGGGTGCACAAGTGTGTACAAGGGTGTACAATCGTGTACAAGCTTGTACAAGTGTGTACAAGGGTGTACAGGTTTGTACAAGGTTGTACAAGGTTGTACAAGTGTGTACAAGGGTGTACAAATGTGTACAAGGATGTAAAAGTTTGTACAAGTTTGTACAAGTTTGTACAAGGTTGTACAAGTGTGTACAAGGTTTTACAATTGTGTACAAGGTTGTACAAGTGTGTACAAGGTTGTACAAGTGTGTACAAGGTTGTACAAGTGTGTACAACTTGTACAAGTGTGTACAAGCTTGTACAAGTGTGTACAAGGTTGTACAAGTTTGTACAAGGTTGTACAAGTGTGTACAAGTTTGTACAAGTGTGTACAAGTTTGTACAAGGTTGTACAAATGTGTACGATAAGTAAAAGTGTGTACAAGGGTGTACAAGGTTGTACAAGTGTGTACAAGGTTGTACAATTGTGTACAAGGCTGTACAAGTGTGTACAAGGTTGTACAATTGTGTACAAGGCTGTACAAGTGTGTACAAGATTGTACAAGTGTGTACAAGGTTGTACAAGTGTGTACAAGGATGTACAAGTTTGTACAAGGGTGTACAAGTGTGTACGATGTGTAAAAGTTTGTACAAGGGTGTACAAGGTTGTACAAGTGTGTACAAGGTTGTACAATTGTGTACAAGGCTGTACAAGTGTGTACAAGGTTGTACAATTTTGTACAAGGCTGTACAAGTGTGTACAAGGTTGTACAAGTGTGTACAAGGCTGTACAATTGTGTACAAGGTTGTACAAGTGTGTACAAGGTTGTACAAGTGTGTACAAGGTTGTACAATTGTGTACAAGGCTGTACAAGTGTGTACAAGGTTGTACAAGTGTGTACAAGGTTGTACAAGTGTGTACAAGGTTGTACAAGTGTGTACAAGGTTGTACAAGTGTGTACAAGGTTGTACAAGTGTGTACAAGGTTGTACAATTGTGTATCAGGTTGTACAAGTGTGTACAAGGTTGTACAAGTGTGTACAAGGGTGTACAATCGTGTACAAGGATGTACAAGTTTGTACAAGTTTGTACAAGTTTGTACAAGTTTGTACAAGGTTGTACAAGTGTGTACAAGGATGTACAAGTTTGTACAAGGGTGCACAAGTGTGTACAAGGGTGTACAATCGTGTACAAGCATGTACAAGTTTGTACAAGGGTGTACAGGTTTGTACAAGGTTGTACAAGGTTGTACAAGTGTGTACAAGAGTGTACAAATGTGTACAAGGATGTAAAAGTTTGTACAGGTGTGTACAAGTTTGTAAAAGGTTGTACAAGTGTGTACAAGGTTTTACAATTGTGTACAAGGTTGTACAAATGTGTACAAGGTTGTACAAGTGTGTACAAGGTTGTACAAGTGTGTACAAGGTTGTACAAGTGTGTACAACTTGTACAAGTGTGTACAAGCTTGTACAAGTGTGTACAAGGTTGTACAAGTTTGTACAAGGTTGTACAAGTGTGTACAAGTTTGTACAAGTGTGTACAAGTTTGTACAAGGTTGTACAAATGTGTACAAGGGTGTACAAAAGTGTACAAGGGTGCACAAGTTTGAACAAAGGTGTACAAGTGTATACAAGCTTGTACAAGTGTGTACAAGCATGTACAAGTGTGTACAAGGTTGTACAGGTTTGTACAAGGTTGTACAAGTGTGTACAAGGGTGTACAAGTGTGTACAAGGTTGTACAAGTGTGTACAAGCTTGTACAAGTGTGTACAAGGGTGTACAAGTGTGTACAAGGTTGTACAAGTGTGTACAAGCTTGTACAAGTGTGTACAAGGGTGTACAAGTGTGTACAAGGTTGAACAAGTTTTTACATGGTTGTACAAGTGTGTACAAGGTTGTACAAGGTTGTACAAGTGTGTACAAGGTTGTACAAGTGTGTACAAGGTTGTACAAGAGTGTACAAGGTTTTACAAGTGTGTACAAGGTTGTACAAGTGTGTACAAGGTTGTACAAGTGTGTACAAGGTTGTACAAGTGTGTACAAGGTTGTACAAGTGTGTACAAGGTTGTACAAGTGTGTACAAGGTTGTACAAGTGTGTACAAGGTTGCACAAGTGTGTACAAGGTTGTACAAGTGTGTACAAGGGTGTACAAGTGTGTACAAGGTTGTACAAGTTTTTACAAGGTTGTACAAGTGTGTACAAGGGTGTAAAATCGTGTACAAGGATGTACAAGTTTGTACAAGTTTGTACAAGGTTGTACAAGTGTGTACAAGAATGTACAAGTTTGTACAAGGGTGTACAAGTGTTTACGATAAGTAAAAGTGTGTACAAGGGTGTACAAGGTTGTAAAAGTGTGTACAAGGTTGTACAATTGTGTACAAGGCTGTACAACTGTGTACAAGGTTGTACAATTGTGTACAAGGCTGTACAAGTGTGTACAAGGTTGTACAAGTGTGTACAAGGTTGTACAAGTGTGTACAAGGATGTACAAGTTTGTACAAGGGTGTACAAGTGTGTACGATGTGTAAAAGTTTGTACAAGGGTGTACAAGGTTGTACAAGTGTGTACAAGGTTGTACAATTGTGTACAAGGCTGTACAATTTTGTACAAGGCTGTACAAGTGTGTACAAGGCTGTACAAGTGTGTACAAGGTTGTACAATTGTGTACAAGGCTGTACAATTGTGTACAAGGTTGTACAATTGTGTACAAGGTTGTACAAGTGTGTACAAGGTTGTACAATTGTGTACAAGGCTGTACAAGTGTGTACAAGGTTGTACAAGTGTGTACAAGGTTGTACAAGTGTGTACAAGGTTGTACAAGTGTGTACAAGGTTGTACAAGTGTGTACAAGGTTGTACAAGTGTGTACAAGGTTGTACAAGTGTGTACAAGGTTGTACAAGTTTTTACAAGGTTGTACAAGTGTGTACAAGGGTGTAAAATCGTGTACAAGGATGTACAAGTTTGTACAAGTTTGTACAAGGTTGTACAAGTGTGTACAAGGATGTACAAGTTTGTACAAGGGTGTACAAGTGTGTACGATAAGTAAAAGTGTGTACAAGGGTGTACAAGGTTGTACAAGTGTGTACAAGGTTGTACAATTGTGTACAAGGCTGTACAACTGTGTACAAGGTTGTACAATTGTGTACAAGGCTGTACAAGTGTGTACAAGGTTGTACAAGTGTGTACAAGGTTGTACAAGTGTGTACAAGGATGTACAAGTTTGTACAAGGGTGTACAAGTGTGTACGATGTGTAAAAGTTTGTACAAGGGTGTACAAGGTTGTACAAGTGTGTACAAGGTTGTACAATCGTGTACAAGGCTGTACAATTTTGTACAAGGCTGTACAAGTGTGTACAAGGCTGTACAAGTGTGTACAAGGCTGTACAAGTGTGTACAAGGTTGTACAAGTGTGTACAAGGTTGTACAATTGTGTACAAGGCTGTACAACTGTGTACAAGGTTGTACAATTGTGTACAAGGCTGTACAAGTGTGTACAAGGTTGTACAAGTGTGTACAAGGTTGTACAAGTGTGTACAAGGATGTACAAGTGTGTACAAGGATGTACAAGTTTGTACAAGGGTGTACAAGTGTGTACGATGTGTAAAAGTTTGTACAAGGGTGTACAAGGTTGTACAAGTATGTACAAGGTTGTACAATTGTGTACAAGGCTGTACAACTGTGTACAAGGTTGTACAATTGTGTACAAGGCTGTACAAGTGTGTACAAGGTTGTACAAGTGTGTACAAGGTTGTACAAGTGTGTACAAGGTTGTACAAGTTTGTACAAGGGTGTACAAGTGTGTACGATGTGTAAAAGTTTGTACAAGGGTGTACAACGTTGTACAAGTGTGTACAAGGTTGTACAATTGTGTACAAGGCTGTACAATTTTGTACAAGGCTGTACAAGTGTGTACAAGGTTGTACAATTGTGTACAAGGCTGTACAATTGTGTACAAGGTTGTACAAGTGTGTACAAGGTTGTACAAGTGTGTACAAGGTTGTACAATTGTGTACAAGGCTGTACAAGTGTGTACAAGGTTGTACAAGTGTGTACAAGGTTGTACAAGTGTGTACAAGGTTGTACAAGTGTGTCCAAGGTTGTACAAGTGTGTACAAGTCTGTACAAGTGTGTACAAGGTTGTACAATTGTGTGTCAGGTTGTACAAGTGTGTACAAGGTTGTACAAGTGTGTACAAGGGTGTACAATCGTGTACAAGGATGTACAAGTTTGTACAAGTTTGTACAAGGATGTACAAGTTTGTACAAGTTTGTACAAGTTTGTACAAGGTTGTACAAGTGTGTACAAGGATGTACAAGTTTGTACAAGGGAGTACAAGTTTGTACAAGATTGTACAAGTGTGTACTGGGTTGTACAAGTGTGTACAAGATTGTATAAGTTTGTACAAGGTTGTACAAGTGTGTACAAGGGAGTACAAGTGTGTACAAATGTGTACAAGTTTTACAAGGTTGTACAAGTGTGTACAAGGTTGTACAAGTGTGTACAAGGTTGTACAAGTGTGTACAAGCTTGTACAAGTGTGTACAAGGGTGTACAAGTGTGTACAAGGTTGTACAAGTGTGCACAAGCTTGTACAAGTGTGTACAAGGGTGTACAAGTGTGTACAAGGTTGTACAAGTTTTTACATGGTTGTACAAGTGTGTACAAGGTTGTACAAGGTTGTACAAGTGTGTACAAGGTTGTACAAGTGTGTACAAGGTTGTACAAGTGTGTACAAGGTTGTACAAGAGTGTACAAGGTTGTACAAATGTGTACAAGGGTGTACAAAAGTGTACAAGGGTGCACAAGTTTGAACAAAGGTGTACAAGTGTATACAAGCTTGTACAAGTGTGTACAAGCATGTACAAGTGTGTACAAGCATGTACAAGTGTGTACAAGGGTGTACAGGTTTGTACAAGGTTGTACAAGTGTGTACAAGGGTGTACAAGTGTGTACAAGGTTGTACAAGTGTGTACAAGCTTGTACAAGTGTGTACAAGGGTGTACAAGTGTGTACAAGGTTGTACAAGTGTGTACAAGCTTGTACAAGTGTGTACAAGGGTGTACAAGTGTGTACAAGGTTGTACAAGTTTTTACATGGTTGTACAAGTGTGTACAAGGTTGTACAAGGTTGTACAAGTGTGTACAAGGTTGTACAAGAGTGTACAAGGTTGTACAAGTGTGTACAAGGTTGTACAAGTGTGTACAAGGTTGTACAAGTGTGTACAAGGTTGTACAAGTGTGTACAAGGTTGTACAAGTGTGTACAAGGTTGTACAAGTGTGTACAAGGTTGTACAAGTGTGTACAAGGTTGTACAAGTGTGTACAAGGTTGTACAAGTGTGTACAAGGTTGTACAGGTGTGTACAAGGTTGTACAGGTGTGTACAAGGTTGTACAAGTGTGTACAAGGTTGTACAAGTGTGTACAAGGGTGTACAAGTGTGTACAAGGTTGTACAAGTTTTTACAAGGTTGTACAAGTGTGTACAAGGGTGTAAAATCGTGTACAAGGATGTACAAGTTTGTACAAGTTTGTACAAGGTTGTACAAGTGTGTACAAGGATGTACAAGTTTGTACAAGGGTGTAGAAGTGTGTACGATAAGTAAAAGTGTGTACAAGGGTGTACAAGGTTGTACAAGTGTGTACAAGGTTGTACAAGTGTGTACAAGGTTGTACAAGTGTGTACAAGGTTGTACAAGTGTGTACAAGGTTGTACAAGTGTGTACAAGGGTGTACAAGTGTGTACAAGGTTGTACAAGTTTTTACAAGGTTGTACAAGTGTGTACAAGGGTGTAAAATCGTGTACAAGGATGTACAAGTTTGTACAAGTTTGTACAAGGTTGTACAAGTGTGTACAAGGATGTACAAGTTTGTACAAGGGTGTACAAGTGTTTACGATAAGTAAAAGTGTGTACAAGGGTGTACAAGGTTGTACAAGTGTGTACAAGGTTGTACAATTGTGTACAAGGCTGTACAACTGTGTACAAGGTTGTACAATTGTGTACAAGGCTGTACAAGTGTGTACAAGGTTGTACAAGTGTGTACAAGGTTGTACAAGTGTGTACAAGGATGTACAAGTTTGTACAAGGGTGTACAAGTGTGTACGATGTGTAAAAGTTTGTACAAGGGTGTACAAGGTTGTACAAGTGTGTACAAGGTTGTACAATTGTGTACAAGGCTGTACAATTTTGTACAAGGCTGTACAAGTGTGTACAAGGCTGTACAAGTGTGTACAAGGTTGTACAATTGTGTACAAGGCTGTACAATTGTGTACAAGGTTGTACAAGTGTGTACAAGGTTGTACAAGTGTGTACAAGGTTGTACAAGTTTTTACAAGGTTGTACAAGTGTGTACAAGGGTGTAAAATCGTGTACAAGGATGTACAAGTTTGTACAAGTTTGTACAAGGTTGTACATGTGTGTACAAGGATGTACAAGTTTGTACAAGGGTGTACAAGTGTGTACGATAAGTAAAAGTGTGTACAAGGGTGTACAAGGTTGTACAAGTGTGTACAAGGTTGTACAATTGTGTACAAGGCTGTACAACTGTGTACAAGGTTGTACAATTGTGTACAAGGCTGTACAAGTGTGTACAAGGTTGTACAAGTGTGTACAAGGTTGTACAAGTGTGTACAAGGATGTACAAGTTTGTACAAGGGTGTACAAGTGTGTACGATGTGTAAAAGTTTGTACAAGGGTGTACAAGGTTGTACAAGTGTGTACAAGGTTGTACAATTGTGTACAAGGCTGTACAATTTTGTACAAGGCTGTTCAAGTGTGTACAAGGCTGTACAAGTGTGTACAAGGTTGTACAAGTGTGTACAAGGTTGTACAATTGTGTACAAGAATGTACAACTGTGTACAAGGTTGTACAATTGTGTACAAGGCTGTACAAGTGTGTACAAGGTTGTACAAGTGTGTACAAGGTTGTACAAGTGTGTACAAGGATGTACAAGTTTGTACAAGGGTGTACAAGTGTGTACGATGTGTAAAAGTTTGTACAAGGGTGTACAAGGTTGTACAAGTATGTACAAGGTTTTACAATTGTGTACAAGGCTGTACAACTGTGTACAAGGTTGTACAATTGTGTACAAGGCTGTACAAGTGTGTACAAGGTTGTACAAGTGTGTACAAGGTTGTACAAGTGTGTACAAGGATGTACAAGTTTGTACAAAGGTGTACAAGTGTGTACGATGTGTAAAAGTTTGTACAAGGGTGTACAAGGTTGTACAAGTGTGTACAAGGTTGTACAATTGTGTACAAGGCTGTACAATTTTGTACAAGGCTGTACAAGTGTGTACAAGGTTGTACAATTGTGTACAAGGCTGTACAATTGTGTACAAGGTTGTACAAGTGTGTACAAGGTTGTACAAGTGTGTACAAGGTTGTACAATTGTGTACAAGGCTGTACAAGTGTGTACAAGGTTGTACAAGTGTGTACAAGGTTGTACAAGTGTGTACAAGGTTGTACAAGTGTGTCCAAGGTTGTACAAGTGTGTACAAGTCTGTAAAAGTGTGTACAAGGTTGTACAATTGTGTGTCAGGTTGTACAAGTGTGTACAAGGTTGTACAAGTGTGTACAAGGGTGTACAATCGTGTACAAGGATGTACAAGTTTGTACAAGTTTGTACAAGTTTGTACAAGGTTGTACAAGTGTGTACAAGGATGTACAAGTTTGTACAAGGGAGTACAAGTTTGTACAAGATTGTACAAGTGTGTACTGGGTTGTACAAGTGTGTACAAGATTGTATAAGTTTGTACAAGGTTGTACAAGTGTGTACAAGGGAGTACAAGTGTGTACAAATGTGTACAAGTTTTACAAGGTTGTACAAGTGTGTACAAGGTTGTACAAGTGTGTACAAGGTTGTACAAGTGTGTACAAGCTTGTACAAGTGTGTACAAGGGTGTACAAGTGTGTACAAGGTTGTACAAGTGTGTACAAGCTTGTACAAGTGTGTACAAGCTTGTACAAGTGTGTACAAGGGTGTACAAGTGTGTACAAGGTTGTACAAGTTTTTACATGGTTGTACAAGTGTGTACAAGGTTGTACAAGGTTGTACAAGTGTGTACAAGGTTGTACAAGTGTGTACAAGGTTGTACAAGAGTGTACAAGGTTGTACAAATGTGTACAAGGGTGTACAAAAGTGTACAAGGGTGCACAAGTTTGAACAAAGGTGTACAAGTGTATACAAGCTTGTACAAGTGTGTACAAGCATGTACAAGTGTGTACAAGGGTGTACAGGTTTGTACAAGGTTGTACAAGTGTGTACAAGGGTGTACAAGTGTGTACAAGGTTGTACAAGTGTGTACAAGCTTGTACAAGTGTGTACAAGGGTGTACAAGTGTGTACAAGGTTGTACAAGTGTGTACAAGCTTGTACAAGTGTGTACAAGGGTGTACAAGTGTGTACAAGGTTGTACAAGTTTTTACATGGTTGTACAAGTGTGTACAAGGTTGTACAAGGTTGTACAAGTGTGTACAAGGTTGTACAAGAGTGTACAAGGTTGTACAAGTGTGTACAAGGTTGTACAAGTGTGTACAAGGTTGTACAAGTGTGTACAAGGTTGTACAAGTGTGTACAAGGTTGTACAAGTGTGTACAAGGTTGTACAAGTGTGTACAAGGTTGTACAAGTGTGTACAAGGTTGTACAAGTGTGTACAAGGTTGTACAAGTGTGTACAAGGTTGTACAAGTGTGTACAAGGTTGTACAAGTGTGTACAAGGGTGTACAAGTGTGTACAAGGTTGTACAAGTTTTTACAAGGTTGTACAAGTGTGTACAAGGGTGTAAAATCGTGTACAAGGATGTACAAGTTTGTACAAGTTTGTACAAGGTTGTACAAGTGTGTACAAGGATGTACAAGTTTGTACAAGGGTGTACAAGTGTGTACGATAAGTAAAAGTGTGTACAAGGGTGTACAAGGTTGTACAAGTGTGTACAAGGTTGTACAATTGTGTACAAGGCTGTACAACTGTGTACAAGGTTGTACAATTGTGTACAAGGCTGTACAAGTGTGTACAAGGTTGTACAAATGTGTACAAGGTTGTACAAGTGTGTACAAGGATGTACAAGTTTGTACAAGGGTGTACAATTGTGTACGATGTGTAAAAGTTTGTACAAGGGTGTACAAGGTTGTACAAGTGTGTACAAGGTTGTACAATTGTGTACAAGGCTGTACAATTTTGTACAAGGCTGTACAAGTGTGTACAAGGCTGTACAAGTGTGTACAAGGTTGTACAATTGTGTACAAGGCTGTACAATTGTGTACAAGGTTGTACAAGTGTGTACAAGGTTGTACAAGTGTGTACAAGGTTGTACAATTGTGTACAAGGCTGTACAAGTGTGTACAAGGTTGTACAAGTGTGTACAAGGTTGTACAAGTGTGTACAAGGTTGTACAAGTGTGTACAAGGTTGTACAAGTGTGTACAAGGTTGTACAAGTGTGTACAAGGTTGTACAAGTTTTTACAAGGTTGTACAAGTGTGTACAAGGGTGTAAAATCGTGTACAAGGATGTACAAGTTTGTACAAGTTTGTACAAGGTTGTACAAGTGTGTACAAGGATGTACAAGTTTGTACAAGGGTGTACAAGTGTGTACGATAAGTAAAAGTGTGTACAAGGGTGTACAAGGTTTCCAATGTGTACAAGGTTGTACAATTGTGTACAAGGCTGTACAACTGTGTACAAGGTTGTACAATTGTGTACAAGGCTGTACAAGTGTGTACAAGGTTGTACAAGTGTGTACAAGGTTGTACAAGTGTTTACAAGGATGTACAAGTTTGTACAAGGGTGTACAAGTGTGTACGATGTGTAAAAGTTTGTACAAGGGTGTACAAGGTTGTACAAGTGTGTACAAGGTTGTACAATTGTGTACAAGGCTGTACAATTGTGTACAAGGCTTTACAAGTGTGTACAAGGCTGTACAAGTGTGTACAAGGTTGTACAAGTGTGTACAAGGCTGTACAATTTTTACAAGGCTGTACAAGTGTGTACAAGGTTGTACAATTGTGTACAAGGCTGTACAATTGTGTACAAGGCTGTACAACTGTGTACAAGGTTGTACAATTGTGTACAAGGCTGTACAAGTGTGTACAAGGTTGTACAAGTGTGTACAAGGTTGTACAAGTGTGTACAAGGATGTACAAGTTTGTACAAGGGTGTACAAGTGTGTACGATGTGTAAAAGTTTGTACAAGGGTGTACAAGGTTGTACAAGTGTGTACAAGGTTGTACAATTGTGTACAAGGCTGTACAACTGTGTACAAGGTTGTACAATTGTGTACAAGGCTGTACAAGTGTGTACAAGGTTGTACAAGTGTGTACAAGGATGTACAAGTTTGTACAAGGGTGTACAAGTGTGTACAAGGTTGTACAAGTGTGTACAAGGATGTACAAGTTTGTACAAGGGTGTACAAGTGTGTACGATGTGTAAAAGTTTGTACAAGGGTGTACAAGGTTGTACAAGTGTGTACAAGGTTGTACAATTGTGTACAAGGCTGTACAATTTTGTACAAGGCTGTACAAGTGTGTACAAGGCTGTACAAGTGTGTACAAGGTTGTACAATTGTGTACAAGGCTGTACAATTGTGTACAAGGTTGTACAATTGTGTACAAGGTTGTACAAGTGTGTACAAGGTTGTACAATTGTGTACAAGGCTGTACAAGTGTGTACAAGGTTGTACAAGTGTGTACAAGGTTGTACAAGTGTGTACAAGGTTGTACAAGTGTGTACAAGGTTGTACAAGTGTGTACAAGGTTGTACAAGTGTGTACAAGGTTGTACAAGTGTGTACAAGGTTGTACAAGTTTTTACAAGGTTGTACAAGTGTGTACAAGGGTGTAAAATCGTGTACAAGGATGTACAAGTTTGTACAAGTTTGTACAAGGTTGTACAAGTGTGTACAAGGATGTACAAGTTTGTACAAGGGTGTACAAGTGTGTACGATAAGTAAAAGTGTGTACAAGGGTGTACAAGGTTGTACAAGTGTGTACAAGGTTGTACAATTGTGTACAAGGCTGTACAACTGTGTACAAGGTTGTACAATTGTGTACAAGGCTGTACAAGTGTGTACAAGGTTGTACAAGTGTGTACAAGGTTGTACAAGTGTGTACAAGGATGTACAAGTTTGTACAAGGGTGTACAAGTGTGTACGATGTGTAAAAGTTTGTACAAGGGTGTACAAGGTTGTACAAGTGTGTACAAGGTTGTACAATCGTGTACAAGGCTGTACAATTTTGTACAAGGCTGTACAAGTGTGTACAAGGCTGTACAAGTGTGTACAAGGCTGTACAAGTGTGTACAAGGTTGTACAAGTGTGTACAAGGTTGTACAATTGTGTACAAGGCTGTACAACTGTGTACAAGGTTGTACAATTGTGTACAAGGCTGTACAAGTGTGTACAAGGTTGTACAAGTGTGTACAAGGTTGTACAAGTGTGTACAAGGATGTACAAGTGTGTACAAGGATGTACAAGTTTGTACAAGGGTGTACAAGTGTGTACGATGTGTAAAAGTTTGTACAAGGGTGTACAAGGTTGTACAAGTATGTACAAGGTTGTACAATTGTGTACAAGGCTGTACAACTGTGTACAAGGTTGTACAATTGTGTACAAGGCTGTACAAGTGTGTACAAGGTTGTACAAGTGTGTACAAGGTTGTACAAGTGTGTACAAGGTTGTACAAGTTTGTACAAGGGTGTACAAGTGTGTACGATGTGTAAAAGTTTGTACAAGGGTGTACAACGTTGTACAAGTGTGTACAAGGTTGTACAATTGTGTACAAGGCTGTACAATTTTGTACAAGGCTGTACAAGTGTGTACAAGGTTGTACAATTGTGTACAAGGCTGTACAATTGTGTACAAGGTTGTACAAGTGTGTACAAGGTTGTACAAGTGTGTACAAGGTTGTACAATTGTGTACAAGGCTGTACAAGTGTGTACAAGGTTGTACAAGTGTGTACAAGGTTGTACAAGTGTGTACAAGGTTGTACAAGTGTGTCCAAGGTTGTACAAGTGTGTACAAGTCTGTACAAGTGTGTACAAGGTTGTACAATTGTGTGTCAGGTTGTACAAGTGTGTACAAGGTTGTACAAGTGTGTACAAGGGTGTACAATCGTGTACAAGGATGTACAAGTTTGTACAAGTTTGTACAAGGATGTACAAGTTTGTACAAGTTTGTACAAGTTTGTACAAGGTTGTACAAGTGTGTACAAGGATGTACAAGTTTGTACAAGGGAGTACAAGTTTGTACAAGATTGTACAAGTGTGTACTGGGTTGTACAAGTGTGTACAAGATTGTATAAGTTTGTACAAGGTTGTACAAGTGTGTACAAGGGAGTACAAGTGTGTACAAATGTGTACAAGTTTTACAAGGTTGTACAAGTGTGTACAAGGTTGTACAAGTGTGTACAAGGTTGTACAAGTGTGTACAAGCTTGTACAAGTGTGTACAAGGGTGTACAAGTGTGTACAAGGTTGTACAAGTGTGCACAAGCTTGTACAAGTGTGTACAAGGGTGTACAAGTGTGTACAAGGTTGTACAAGTTTTTACATGGTTGTACAAGTGTGTACAAGGTTGTACAAGGTTGTACAAGTGTGTACAAGGTTGTACAAGTGTGTACAAGGTTGTACAAGTGTGTACAAGGTTGTACAAGAGTGTACAAGGTTGTACAAATGTGTACAAGGGTGTACAAAAGTGTACAAGGGTGCACAAGTTTGAACAAAGGTGTACAAGTGTATACAAGCTTGTACAAGTGTGTACAAGCATGTACAAGTGTGTACAAGCATGTACAAGTGTGTACAAGGGTGTACAGGTTTGTACAAGGTTGTACAAGTGTGTACAAGGGTGTACAAGTGTGTACAAGGTTGTACAAGTGTGTACAAGCTTGTACAAGTGTGTACAAGGGTGTACAAGTGTGTACAAGGTTGTACAAGTGTGTACAAGCTTGTACAAGTGTGTACAAGGGTGTACAAGTGTGTACAAGGTTGTACAAGTTTTTACATGGTTGTACAAGTGTGTACAAGGTTGTACAAGGTTGTACAAGTGTGTACAAGGTTGTACAAGAGTGTACAAGGTTGTACAAGTGTGTACAAGGTTGTACAAGTGTGTACAAGGTTGTACAAGTGTGTACAAGGTTGTACAAGTGTGTACAAGGTTGTACAAGTGTGTACAAGGTTGTACAAGTGTGTACAAGGTTGTACAAGTGTGTACAATGTTGTACAAGTGTGTACAAGGTTGTACAAGTGTGTACAAGGTTGTACAGGTGTGTACAAGGTTGTACAAGTGTGTACAAGGTTGTACAAGTGTGTACAAGGGTGTACAAGTGTGTACAAGGTTGTACAAGTTTTTACAAGGTTGTACAAGTGTGTACAAGGGTGTAAAATCGTGTACAAGGATGTACAAGTTTGTACAAGTTTGTACAAGGTTGTACAAGTGTGTACAAGGATGTACAAGTTTGTACAAGGGTGTAGAAGTGTGTACGATAAGTAAAAGTGTGTACAAGGGTGTACAAGGTTGTACAAGTGTGTACAAGGTTGTACAAGTGTGTACAAGGTTGTACAAGTGTGTACAAGGTTGTACAAGTGTGTACAAGGTTGTACAAGTGTGTACAAGGGTGTACAAGTGTGTACAAGGTTGTACAAGTTTTTACAAGGTTGTACAAGTGTGTACAAGGGTGTAAAATCGTGTACAAGGATGTACAAGTTTGTACAAGTTTGTACAAGGTTGTACAAGTGTGTACAAGGATGTACAAGTTTGTACAAGGGTGTACAAGTGTTTACGATAAGTAAAAGTGTGTACAAGGGTGTACAAGGTTGTACAAGTGTGTACAAGGTTGTACAATTGTGTACAAGGCTGTACAACTGTGTACAAGGTTGTACAATTGTGTACAAGGCTGTACAAGTGTGTACAAGGTTGTACAAGTGTGTACAAGGTTGTACAAGTGTGTACAAGGATGTACAAGTTTGTACAAGGGTGTACAAGTGTGTACGATGTGTAAAAGTTTGTACAAGGGTGTACAAGGTTGTACAAGTGTGTACAAGGTTGTACAATTGTGTACAAGGCTGTACAATTTTGTACAAGGCTGTACAAGTGTGTACAAGGCTGTACAAGTGTGTACAAGGTTGTACAATTGTGTACAAGGCTGTACAATTGTGTACAAGGTTGTACAAGTGTGTACAAGGTTGTACAAGTGTGTACAAGGTTGTACAAGTTTTTACAAGGTTGTACAAGTGTGTACAAGGGTGTAAAATCGTGTACAAGGATGTACAAGTTTGTACAAGTTTGTACAAGGTTGTACATGTGTGTACAAGGATGTACAAGTTTGTACAAGGGTGTACAAGTGTGTACGATAAGTAAAAGTGTGTACAAGGGTGTACAAGGTTGTACAAGTGTGTACAAGGTTGTACAATTGTGTACAAGGCTGTACAACTGTGTACAAGGTTGTACAATTGTGTACAAGGCTGTACAAGTGTGTACAAGGTTGTACAAGTGTGTACAAGGTTGTACAAGTGTGTACAAGGATGTACAAGTTTGTACAAGGGTGTACAAGTGTGTACGATGTGTAAAAGTTTGTACAAGGGTGTACAAGGTTGTACAAGTGTGTACAAGGTTGTACAATTGTGTACAAGGCTGTACAATTTTGTACAAGGCTGTTCAAGTGTGTACAAGGCTGTACAAGTGTGTACAAGGTTGTACAAGTGTGTACAAGGTTGTACAATTGTGTACAAGGCTGTACAACTGTGTACAAGGTTGTACAATTGTGTACAAGGCTGTACAAGTGTGTACAAGGTTGTACAAGTGTGTACAAGGTTGTACAAGTGTGTACAAGGATGTACAAGTTTGTACAAGGGTGTACAAGTGTGTACGATGTGTAAAAGTTTGTACAAGGGTGTACAAGGTTGTACAAGTATGTACAAGGTTTTACAATTGTGTACAAGGCTGTACAACTGTGTACAAGGTTGTACAATTGTGTACAAGGCTGTACAAGTGTGTACAAGGTTGTACAAGTGTGTACAAGGTTGTACAAGTGTGTACAAGGATGTACAAGTTTGTACAAAGGTGTACAAGTGTGTACGATGTGTAAAAGTTTGTACAAGGGTGTACAAGGTTGTACAAGTGTGTACAAGGTTGTACAATTGTGTACAAGGCTGTACAATTTTGTACAAGGCTGTACAAGTGTGTACAAGGTTGTACAATTGTGTACAAGGCTGTACAATTGTGTACAAGGTTGTACAAGTGTGTACAAGGTTGTACAAGTGTGTACAAGGTTGTACAATTGTGTACAAGGCTGTACAAGTGTGTACAAGGTTGTACAAGTGTGTACAAGGTTGTACAAGTGTGTACAAGGTTGTACAAGTGTGTCCAAGGTTGTACAAGTGTGTACAAGTCTGTAAAAGTGTGTACAAGGTTGTACAATTGTGTGTCAGGTTGTACAAGTGTGTACAAGGTTGTACAAGTGTGTACAAGGGTGTACAATCGTGTACAAGGATGTACAAGTTTGTACAAGTTTGTACAAGTTTGTACAAGGTTGTACAAGTGTGTACAAGGATGTACAAGTTTGTACAAGGGAGTACAAGTTTGTACAAGATTGTACAAGTGTGTACTGGGTTGTACAAGTGTGTACAAGATTGTATAAGTTTGTACAAGGTTGTACAAGTGTGTACAAGGGAGTACAAGTGTGTACAAATGTGTACAAGTTTTACAAGGTTGTACAAGTGTGTACAAGGTTGTACAAGTGTGTACAAGGTTGTACAAGTGTGTACAAGCTTGTACAAGTGTGTACAAGGGTGTACAAGTGTGTACAAGGTTGTACAAGTGTGTACAAGCTTGTACAAGTGTGTACAAGCTTGTACAAGTGTGTACAAGGGTGTACAAGTGTGTACAAGGTTGTACAAGTTTTTACATGGTTGTACAAGTGTGTACAAGGTTGTACAAGGTTGTACAAGTGTGTACAAGGTTGTACAAGTGTGTACAAGGTTGTACAAGAGTGTACAAGGTTGTACAAATGTGTACAAGGGTGTACAAAAGTGTACAAGGGTGCACAAGTTTGAACAAAGGTGTACAAGTGTATACAAGCTTGTACAAGTGTGTACAAGCATGTACAAGTGTGTACAAGGGTGTACAGGTTTGTACAAGGTTGTACAAGTGTGTACAAGGGTGTACAAGTGTGTACAAGGTTGTACAAGTGTGTACAAGCTTGTACAAGTGTGTACAAGGGTGTACAAGTGTGTACAAGGTTGTACAAGTGTGTACAAGCTTGTACAAGTGTGTACAAGGGTGTACAAGTGTGTACAAGGTTGTACAAGTTTTTACATGGTTGTACAAGTGTGTACAAGGTTGTACAAGGTTGTACAAGTGTGTACAAGGTTGTACAAGAGTGTACAAGGTTGTACAAGTGTGTACAAGGTTGTACAAGTGTGTACAAGGTTGTACAAGTGTGTACAAGGTTGTACAAGTGTGTACAAGGTTGTACAAGTGTGTACAAGGTTGTACAAGTGTGTACAAGGTTGTACAAGTGTGTACAAGGTTGTACAAGTGTGTACAAGGTTGTACAAGTGTGTACAAGGTTGTACAAGTGTGTACAAGGTTGTACAAGTGTGTACAAGGGTGTACAAGTGTGTACAAGGTTGTACAAGTTTTTACAAGGTTGTACAAGTGTGTACAAGGGTGTAAAATCGTGTACAAGGATGTACAAGTTTGTACAAGTTTGTACAAGGTTGTACAAGTGTGTACAAGGATGTACAAGTTTGTACAAGGGTGTACAAGTGTGTACGATAAGTAAAAGTGTGTACAAGGGTGTACAAGGTTGTACAAGTGTGTACAAGGTTGTACAATTGTGTACAAGGCTGTACAACTGTGTACAAGGTTGTACAATTGTGTACAAGGCTGTACAAGTGTGTACAAGGTTGTACAAATGTGTACAAGGTTGTACAAGTGTGTACAAGGATGTACAAGTTTGTACAAGGGTGTACAATTGTGTACGATGTGTAAAAGTTTGTACAAGGGTGTACAAGGTTGTACAAGTGTGTACAAGGTTGTACAATTGTGTACAAGGCTGTACAATTTTGTACAAGGCTGTACAAGTGTGTACAAGGCTGTACAAGTGTGTACAAGGTTGTACAATTGTGTACAAGGCTGTACAATTGTGTACAAGGTTGTACAAGTGTGTACAAGGTTGTACAAGTGTGTACAAGGTTGTACAATTGTGTACAAGGCTGTACAAGTGTGTACAAGGTTGTACAAGTGTGTACAAGGTTGTACAAGTGTGTACAAGGTTGTACAAGTGTGTACAAGGTTGTACAAGTGTGTACAAGGTTGTACAAGTGTGTACAAGGTTGTACAAGTTTTTACAAGGTTGTACAAGTGTGTACAAGGGTGTAAAATCGTGTACAAGGATGTACAAGTTTGTACAAGTTTGTACAAGGTTGTACAAGTGTGTACAAGGATGTACAAGTTTGTACAAGGGTGTACAAGTGTGTACGATAAGTAAAAGTGTGTACAAGGGTGTACAAGGTTTCCAATGTGTACAAGGTTGTACAATTGTGTACAAGGCTGTACAACTGTGTACAAGGTTGTACAATTGTGTACAAGGCTGTACAAGTGTGTACAAGGTTGTACAAGTGTGTACAAGGTTGTACAAGTGTTTACAAGGATGTACAAGTTTGTACAAGGGTGTACAAGTGTGTACGATGTGTAAAAGTTTGTACAAGGGTGTACAAGGTTGTACAAGTGTGTACAAGGTTGTACAATTGTGTACAAGGCTGTACAATTGTGTACAAGGCTTTACAAGTGTGTACAAGGCTGTACAAGTGTGTACAAGGTTGTACAAGTGTGTACAAGGCTGTACAATTTTTACAAGGCTGTACAAGTGTGTACAAGGTTGTACAATTGTGTACAAGGCTGTACAATTGTGTACAAGGCTGTACAACTGTGTACAAGGTTGTACAATTGTGTACAAGGCTGTACAAGTGTGTACAAGGTTGTACAAGTGTGTACAAGGTTGTACAAGTGTGTACAAGGATGTACAAGTTTGTACAAGGGTGTACAAGTGTGTACGATGTGTAAAAGTTTGTACAAGGGTGTACAAGGTTGTACAAGTGTGTACAAGGTTGTACAATTGTGTACAAGGCTGTACAACTGTGTACAAGGTTGTACAATTGTGTACAAGGCTGTACAAGTGTGTACAAGGTTGTACAAGTGTGTATAAGGTTGTACAAGTGTGTACAAGGATGTACAAGTTTGTACAAGGGTGTACAAGTGTGTACGATGTGTAAAAGTTTGTACAAGGGTGTACAAGGTTGTACAAGTGTGTACAAGGTTGTACAATTGTGTACAAGGCTGTACAATTTTGTACAAGGCTGTACAAGTGTGTACAAGGTTGTACAATTGTGTACAAGGCTGTACAATTGTGTACAAGGTTGTACAAGTGTGTACAAGGTTGTACAAGTGTGTACAAGGTTGTACAATTGTGTACAAGGCTGTACAAGTGTGTACAAGGTTGTACAAGTGTGTACAAGGTTGTACAAGTGTGTACAAGGTTGTACAAGTGTGTACAAGGTTGTACAAGTGTGTACAAGGTTGTACAAGTGTGTACAAGGTTGTACAATTGTGTGTCAGGTTGTACAAGTGTGTACAAGGTTGTACAAGTGTGTACAAGGTTGTACAAGTGTGTACAAGGGTGTACAATCGTGTACAAGGATGTACAAGTTTGTACAAGTTTGTACAAGTTTGTACAAGGTTGTACAAGTGTGTACAAGGATGTACAAGTTTGTACAAGGTTGTACAAGTGTGTACAAGGATGTACAAGTTTGTACAAGGGAGTACAAGTTTGTACAAGATTGTACAAGTGTGTACTGGGTTGTACAAGTGTGTACAAGATTGTATAAGTTTGTACAAGGATGTACAAGTGTGTACAAGGGTGTACAAGTGTGTACAAATGTGTACAAGTTTTACAAGGTTGTACAAGTGTGTACAAGGTTGTACAAGTTGTGTACAAGGTTGTACATGTGTGTACAAGGGTGTACAAGTTTTTACAAGGCTGTACAAGTGTGTACAAGGTTGTACAAGGTTGTACAAGGCTGTACAAGTGTGTACAAGGTTGTACAAGGTTGTACAAGTGTGTACATTGTGTACAAGTTTTTACAAGGTTGTACAAGTGTGTACAAGGTTGTACAAGTGTGTACAAGGCTGTACAATTGTGTACAAGGTTGTACAAGTGTGTACAAGGTTGTACAAGTGTGTACAAGGTTGTACAATTGTGTACAAGGCTGTACAAGTGTGTACAAGGTTGTACAAGTGTGTACAAGGCTGTACAATTGTGTACAAGGTTGTACAAGTGTGTACAAGGTTGTACAAGTGTGTACAAGGTTGTACAATTGTGTACAAGGCTGTACAAGTGTGTTCAAGATTGTACAAGTGTGTACAAGGTTGTACAAGTGTGTACAAGGGTGTACAATTGTGTACAAGGATGTACAAGTGTGTACAAGGTTGTACAAGTGTGTACAAGGATGTACAAGTTTGTACAAGAGCTGTACAAGTGTGTACGAAGTGTACAAGTTTGTACAAGTGTGTACAAGGTTGTACAATTGTGTACAAGGCTGTACAAGTGTGTACAAGGTTGTACAATTGTGTACAAGGCTGTACAATTGTGTACAAGGCTGTACAACTGTGTACAAGGTTGTACAATTGTGTACAAGGCTGTACAAGTGTGTACAAGGTTGTACAAGTGTGTATAAGGTTGTACAAGTGTGTACAAGGATGTACAAGTTTGTACAAGGGTGTACAAGTGTGTACGATGTGTAAAAGTTTGTACAAGGGTGTACAAGGTTGTACAAGTGTGTACAAGGTTGTACAATTGTGTACAAGGCTGTACAATTTTGTACAAGGCTGTACAAGTGTGTACAAGGTTGTACAATTGTGTACAAGGCTGTACAATTGTGTACAAGGTTGTACAAGTGTGTACAAGGTTGTACAAGTGTGTACAAGGTTGTACAATTGTGTACAAGGCTGTACAAGTGTGTACAAGGTTGTACAAGTGTGTACAAGGTTGTACAAGTGTGTACAAGGTTGTACAAGTGTGTACAAGGTTGTACAAGTGTGTACAAGGTTGTACAAGTGTGTACAAGGTTGTACAATTGTGTGTCAGGTTGTACAAGTGTGTACAAGGTTGTACAAGTGTGTACAAGGTTGTACAAGTGTGTACAAGGGTGTACAATCGTGTACAAGGATGTACAAGTTTGTACAAGTTTGTACAAGTTTGTACAAGGTTGTACAAGTGTGTACAAGGATGTACAAGTTTGTACAAGGTTGTACAAGTGTGTACAAGGATGTACAAGTTTGTACAAGGGAGTACAAGTTTGTACAAGATTGTACAAGTGTGTACTGGGTTGTACAAGTGTGTACAAGATTGTATAAGTTTGTACAAGGATGTACAAGTGTGTACAAGGGTGTACAAGTGTGTACAAATGTGTACAAGTTTTACAAGGTTGTACAAGTGTGTACAAGGTTGTACAAGTTGTGTACAAGGTTGTACATGTGTGTACAAGGGTGTACAAGTTTTTACAAGGCTGTACAAGTGTGTACAAGGTTGTACAAGGTTGTACAAGGCTGTACAAGTGTGTACAAGGTTGTACAAGGTTGTACAAGTGTGTACATTGTGTACAAGTTTTTACAAGGTTGTACAAGTGTGTACAAGGTTGTACAAGTGTGTACAAGGCTGTACAATTGTGTACAAGGTTGTACAAGTGTGTACAAGGTTGTACAAGTGTGTACAAGGTTGTACAATTGTGTACAAGGCTGTACAAGTGTGTACAAGGTTGTACAAGTGTGTACAAGGCTGTACAATTGTGTACAAGGTTGTACAAGTGTGTACAAGGTTGTACAAGTGTGTACAAGGTTGTACAATTGTGTACAAGGCTGTACAAGTGTGTTCAAGGTTGTACAAGTGTGTACAAGGTTGTACAAGTGTGTACAAGGGTGTACAATTGTGTACAAGGATGTACAAGTGTGTACAAGGTTGTACAAGTGTGTACAAGGATGTACAAGTTTGTACAAGAGCTGTACAAGTGTGTACGAAGTGTAAAAGTTTGTACAAGGGTGTACAAGTTTGTACAAGTGTGTACAAGGTTGTACAATTGTGTACAAGGCTGTACAAGTGTGTACAAGGTTGTACAATTTTGTACAAGGCTGTACAAGTGTGTACAAGGTTGTACAAGTGTGTACAAGGCTCTACAATTGTGTACAAGGTTGTACAAGTGTGTACAAGGTAGTACAAGTGTGTACAAGGTTGTACAATTGTGTACAAGGCTGTACAAGTGTGTACAAGGTTGTACAATTGTGTACAAGGCTGTACAAGTGTGTAAAAGGTTGTACAAGTGTGTACAAGGTTGTACAAGTGTGTACAAGGTTGTACAAGTGTGTACAAGGTTGTACAAGTGTGTACAAGGTTGTTCAAGTGTGTACGAGGTTGTACAATTGTGTACATGGTTGTACAAGTGTGTACAAGGTTGTACAATTGTGTACAAGGCTGTACAAGTGTGTACAAGTTTGTACAAGGTTGTACAAGTGTGTACAAGGGTGTACAAGTTTTAACAAGGTTGTACAAGTGTGTACAAGGTTGTACAAGTGTGTACAAGGCTGTACAATTGTGTACAAGGTTGTACAAGTGTGTACAAGGTTGTACAAGTGTGTACAAGGTTGTACAATTGTGTACAAGGCTGTACAAGTGTGTACAAGGTTGTAAAAGTGTGTACAAGGCTGTACAATTGTGTACAAGGTTGTACAAGTGTGTACAAGGTTGTACAAGTGTGTACAAGGTTGTACAATTGTGTACAAGACTGTACAAGTGTGTACAAAGTTGTGCAAGTGTGTACAAGGTTGTACAAGTGTGTACAAGGTTGTACAATTGTGTACAAGGTTGTACAAGTGTGTACAATGTTGTACAAGTGTGTACAATCGTGTACAAGGATGTACAAGTTTGTACAAGATTGTAAAATTGTGTACTGGGTTGTACAAGTGTGTACAAGATTGTATAAGTTTGTACAAGGTTGTACAAGTGTGTACAAGGGTGTACAAGTGTGTACAAATGTGTACAAGTGTGTACAGGGGTGTACAAGTTTGTACAACTGTGTACAAGTTTTACAAGGTTGTACAAGTGTGTACAAGGTTGTACAAGTTGTGTACTGGGTTGTACAAGTGTGTACAAGATTGTATAAGTTTGTACAAGGTTGTACAAGTGTGTACAAGGGTGTACAAGTGTGTACAAATGTGTACAAGTGTGTACAGGGGTGTACAAGTTTGTACAAGGGTGTACAAGTTTTACAAGGTTGTACAAGTGTGTACAAGGTTATACAAGTTGTGTACAAGGTTGTACATGTGTGTACAAGGGTGTACAAGTGTGTACAAGGTTGTACAAGTGTGTACAAGCTTGTACAAGTGTGTACAAGGGTGTACAAGTGTGTACAAGGTTGTACAAGTTTTTACAAGGTTGTACAAGTGTGTACAAGGCGGTAAAATCGTGTACAAGGATGTACAAGTTTGTACAAGTTTGTACAAGGTTGTACAAGTGTGTACAAGGATGTACAAGTTTGTACAAGGGTGTACAAGTGTGTACGATAAGTAAAAGTGTGTACAAGGGTGTACAAGGTTGTACAAGTTTGTACAAGGTTGTACAATTGTGTACAAGGCTGTACAAGTGTGTACAAAGTTGTACAATTGTGTACAAGGCTGTACAAGTGTGTACAAGATTGTACAAGTGTGTACAAGGTTGTACAAGTGTGTACAAGGATGTACAAGTTTGTACAAGGGTGTACAAGTGTGTACGATGTGTAAAAGTTTGTACAAGGGTGTACAAGGTTGTACAAGTGTGTACAAGGTTGTACAATTGTGTACAAGGCTGTACAAGTGTGTACAAGGTTGTACAATTTTGTACAAGGCTGTACAAGTGTGTACAAGGTTGTACAAGTGTGTACAAGGCTGTACAATTGTGTACAAGGTTGTACAAGTGTGTACAAGGTTGTACAAGTGTGTACAAGGTTGTACAATTGTGTAGAAGGCTGTACAAGTGTGTACAAGGTTGTACAAGTGCGTACAAGGTTGTACAAGTGCGTACAAGGTTGTACAAGTGCGTACAAGGTTGTAGAAGTGTGTACAAGGTTGTACAAGTGTGTACAAGGTTGTACAAGTGTGTACAAGGTTGTACAAGTGTGTACAAGGTTGTACAATTGTGTATCAGGTTGTACAAGTGTGTACAAGGATATACAAGTTTGTACAAGTGTGTACAATCGTGTACAAGGATGTACAAGTTTGTACAAGGGTGTACAAGGTTATACAAGTGTGTACAAGGTTGTACAATTGTGTACAAGGCTGTACAATTTTGTACAAGTCTGTACAAGTGTGTACAAGGCTGTACAAGTGTGTACAAGGTTGTACAATTGTGTACAAGGCTGTACAATTGTGTACAAGGTTGTACAAGTGTGTACAAGGTTGTACAAGTGTGTACAAGGTTGTACAATTGTGTACAAGGCTGTACAAGTGTGTACAAGGTTGTACAAGTGTGTACAAGGTTGTACAAGTGTGTACAAGGTTGTACAAGTGTGTACAAGGTTGTACAAGTGTGTACAAGGTTGTACAAGTGTGTACAAGGTTGTACAATTGTGTGTCAGGTTGTACAAGTGTGTACAAGGTTGTACAAGTGTGTACAAGGGTGTACAATAGTGTACAAGGATGTACAAGTTTGTACAAGTTTGTACAAGTTTGTACAAGGTTGTACAAGTGTGTACAAGGATGTACAAGTTTGTACAAGGGAGTAAAAGTTTGTACAAGATTGTACAAGTGTGTACTGGGTTGTACAAGTGTGTACAAGATTGTATAAGTTTGTACAAGGTTGTACAAGTGTGTACAAGGGTGTACAAGTGTGTACAAATGTGTACAAGTTTTACAAGGTTGTACAAGTGTGTACAAGGTTGTACAAGTTGTGTACAAGGTTGTACATGTGTGTACAAGGGTGTACAAGTTTTCACAAGGCTGTACAAGTGTAAACAAGGTTGTACAAGGTTGTACAAGGCTGTACAAGTGTGTACAAGGTTGTACAAGGTTGTACAAGTGTGTACATTGTGTACAAGTTTTTACAAGGTTGTAAAAGTGTGTACAAGGTTGTACAAGTGTGTACAAGGCTGTACAATTGTGTACAAGGTTGTACAAGTGTGTACAAGGTTGTACAAGTGTGTACAAGGTTGTACAATTGTGTACAAGGCTGTACAAGTGTGTACAAGGTTGTACAAGTGTGTACAAGGCTGTACAATTGTGTACAAGGTTGTACAAGTGTGTACAAGGTTGTACAAGTGTGTACAAGGTTGTACAATTGTGTACAAGGCTGTACAAGTGTGTTCAAGGTTGTACAAGTGTGTACAAGGTTGTACAAGTGTGTACAAGGGTGTACTATTGTGTACAAGGATCTACAAGTGTGTACAAGGTTGTACAAGTGTGTACAAGGATGTACAAGTTTGTACAAGGGCTGTACAAGTGTGTACGAAGTGTAAATGTTTGTACAAGGGTGTACAAGTTTGTACAAGTGTGTACAAGGTTGTACAATTGTGTACAAGGCTGTACAAGTGTGTACAAGGTTGTACAATTTTGTACAAGGCTGTACAAGTGTGTACAAGGATGTACAAGTGTGTACAGGGCTCTACAATTGTGTACAAGGTTGTACAAGTGTGTACAAGGTTGTACAAGTGTGTACAAGGTTGTACAATTGTGTACAAGGGTTTACAAGTGTGTACAAGGTTGTACAATTGTGTACAAGGCTGTACAAGTGTGTAAAAGGTTGTACAAGTGTGTACAAGGTTGTACAAGTGTGTACAAGGTTTTACAAGTGTGTACAAGGTTGTTCAAGTGTGTACAAGGTTGTACAAGTGTGTACGAGGTTTCAAAATTGTGTACAAGGTTGTACAAGTGTGTACAAGGTTGTACAATTGTGTACAAGGCTGTACAAGTGTGTACAAGGTTGTACAAGGTTGTACAAGTGTGTACAAGGGTGTACAAGTTTTAACAAGGTTGTACAAGTGTGTACAAGGTTGTACAAGTGTGTACAAGGCTGTACAATTGTGTACAAGGTTGTACAAGTGTGTACAAGGTTGTACAAGTGTGTACAAGGTTGTACAATTGTGTACAAGGCTGTACAAGTGTGTACAAGGTTGTACAAGTGTGTACAAGGCTGTACAATTGTGTACAAGGTTGTACAAGTGTGTACAAGGTTGTACAAGTGTGTACAAGGTTGTACAATTGTGTACAAGACTGTACAAGTGTGTACAAAGTTGTGCAAGTGTGTACAAGGTTGTACAAGTGTGTACAAGGTTGTACAATTGTGTACAAGGTTGTACAAGTGTGTACAAGGTTGTACAAGTGTGTACAAGGGTGTACAATCGTGTACAAGGATGTACAAGATTGTACAAGATTGTACAAGTGTGTACTGGGTTGTACAAGTGTGTACAAGATTGTATAAGTTTGTACAAGGTTGTACAAGTGTGTACAAGGGTGTACAAGTGTGTACAAATGTGTACAAGTGTGTACAGGGGTGTACAAGTTTGTACAAGGGTGTACAAGTTTTACAAGGTTGTACAAGTGTGTACAAGGTTGTACAAGTTGTGTACTGGGTTGTACAAGTGTGTACAAGATTGTATAAGTTTGTACAAGGTTGTACAAGTGTGTACAAGGGTGTACAAGTGTGTACAAATGTGTACAAGTGTGTACAGGGGTGTACAAGTTTGTACAAGGGTGTACAAGTTTAACAAGGTTGTACAAGTGTGTACAAGGTTGTACAAGTTGTGTACAAGGTTGTACATGTGTGTACAAGGGTGTACAAGTGTGTACAAGGTTGTACAAGTGTGTACAAGCTTGTACAAGTGTGTACAAGGGTGTACAAGTGTGTACAAGGGTGTACAAGTGTGTACAAGGTTGTACAAGTTTTTACAAGGTTGTACAAGTGTGTACAAGGCGGTAAAATCGTGTACAAGGATGTACAAGTTTGTACAAGTTTGTACAAGGTTGTACAAGTGTGTACAAGGATGTACAAGTTTGTACAAGGGTGTACAAGTGTGTACGATAAGTAAAAGTGTGTACAAGGGTGTACAAGGTTGTACAAGTGTGTACAAGGTTGTACAATTGTGTACAAGGCTGTACAAGTGTGTACAAGGTTGTACAATTGTAGACAAGGCTGTACAAGTGTGTACAAGATTGTACAAGTGTGTACAAGGTTGTACAAGTGTGTACAAGGATGTACAAGTTTGTACAAGGGTGTACAAGTGTGTACGATGTGTAAAAGTTTGTACAAGGGTGTACAAGGTTGTACAAGTGTGTACAAGGTTGTACAATTGTGTACAAGGCTGTACAAGTGTGTACAAGGTTGTACAATTTTGTACAAGGCTGTACAATTGTGTACAAGGTTGTACAAGTGTGTACAAGGCTGTACAATTGTGTACAAGGTTGTACAAGTGTGTACAAGGTTGTACAAGTGTGTACAAGGTTGTACAAGTGTGTACAAGGTTGTACAATTGTGTACAAGGCTGTACAAGTGTGTACAAGATTGTACAAGTGTGTACAAGGTTGTACAAGTGTGTACAAGGTTGTACAAGTGTGTACAAGGTTGTACAAGTGTGTACAAGGTTGTACAATTGTGTATCAGGTTGTACAAGTGTGTACAAGGTTGTACAAGTGTGTACAAGGGTGTACAATCGTGTACAAGGATGTACAAGTTTGTAAAAGTTTGTACAAGTTTGTACAAGTTTGTACAAGGTTGTACAAGTGTGTACAAGGATGTACAAGTTTGTACAAGGGTGCACAAGTGTGTACAAGGGTGTACAATCGTGTACAAGCTTGTACAAGTGTGTACAAGGGTGTACAGGTTTGTACAAGGTTGTACAAGGTTGTACAAGTGTGTACAAGGGTGTACAAATGTGTACAAGGATGTAAAAGTTTGTACAAGTGTGTACAAGTTTGTACAAGGTTGTACAAGTGTGTACAAGGTTTTACAATTGTGTACAAGGTTGTACAAGTGTGTACAAGGTTGTACAAGTGTGTACAAGGTTGTACAAGTGTGTACAAGGTTGTATAAGTGTGTACAACTTGTACAAGTGTGTACAAGCTTGTACAAGTGTGTACAAGGTTGTACAAGTGTGTACAAGGTTGTACAAGTGTGTACAAAGTTGTGCAATTGTGTACAAGGCTGTACAAGTGTGTACAAGGTTGTACAAGTGTGTACAAGGCTGTACAATTGTGTACAAGGTTGTACAAGTGTGTACAAGGTTGTACAGGTGTGTACAAGTTGTACAATTGTGTACAAGGCTGTACAAGTGTGTTCAAGGTTGTACAAGTGTGTACAAGGTTGTACAAGTGTGTACAAGGGTGTACAATTGTGTACAAGGATGTACAAGTGTGTACAAGGTTGTACAAGTGTGTACAAGGATGTACAAGTTTGTACAAGGGCTGTACAAGTGTGTACGAAGTGTAAATGTTTGTACAAGGGTGTACAAGTTTGTACAAGTGTGTACAAGGTTGTACAATTGTGTACAAGGCTGTACAAGTGTGTACAAGGTTGTACAATTTTGTACAAATCTGTACAAGTGTGTACAAGGTTGTACAAGTGTGTACAGGGCTCTACAATTGTGTACAAGGTTGTACAAGTGTGTACAAGGTTGTACAAGTGTGTACAAGGTTGTACAATTGTGTACAAGGCTGTACAAGTGTGTAAAAGGTTGTACAAGTGTGTACAAGGTTGTACAAGTGTGTACAAGGTTGTACAAGTGTGTACAAGGTTGTTCAAGTGTGTACAAGGTTGTACAAGTGTGTACGAGGTTTCACAATTGTGTACAAGGTTGTACAAGTGTGTACAAGGTTGTACAATTGTGTACAAGGCTGTACAATGTGTACAAGGTTGTACAAGGTTGTACAAGTGTGTACAAGGGTGTACAAGTTTTAACAAGGTTGTACAAGTGTGTACAAGGTTGTACAAGTGTGTACAAGGCTGTACAATTGTGTACAAGGTTGTACAAGTGTGTACAAGGTTGTACAAGTGTGTACAAGGTTGTACAATTGTGTACAAGGCTGTACAAGTGTGTACAAGGTTGTACAAGTGTGTACAAGGCTGTACAATTGTGTACAAGGTTGTACAAGTGTGTACAAGGTTGTACAAGTGTGTACAAGGTTGTACAATTGTGTACAAGACTGTACAAGTGTGTACAAAGTTGTGCAAGTGTGTACAAGGTTGTACAAGTGTGTACAAGGTTGTACAATTGTGTACAAGGTTGTACAAGTGTGTACAAGGTTGTACAAGTGTGTACAAGGGTGTACAATCGTGTACAAGGATGTACAAGTTTGTACAAGATTGTACAAGTGTGTACTGGGTTGTACAAGTGTGTACAAGATTGTATAAGTTTGTACAAGGTTGTACAAGTGTGTACAAGGGTTTACAAGTGTGTACAAATGTGTACAATTGTGTACAGGGGTGTACAAGTTTGTACAAGGGTGTACAAGTTTTACAAGGTTGTTCAAGTGTGTACAAGGTTGTACAAGTTGTGTACTGGGTTGTACAAGTGTGTACAAGATTGTATAAGTTTGTACAAGGTTGTACAAGTGTGTACAAGGGTGTACAAGTGTGTACAAATGTGTACAAGTGTGTACAGGGGTGTACAAGTTTGTACAAGGGTGTACAAGTTTTACAAGGTTGTACAAGTGTGTACAAGGTTGTACAAGTTGTGTACAAGGTTGTACATGTGTGTACAAGGGTGTACAAGTGTGTACAAGGTTGTACAAGTGTGTACAAGCTTGTACAAGTGTGTACAAGGGTGTACAAGTGTGTACAAGGTTGTACAAGTTTTTACAAGGTTGTACAAGTGTGTACAAGGCGGTAAAATCGTGTACAAGGATGTACAAGTTTGTACAAGTTTGTACAAGGTTGTACAAGTGTGTACAAGGATGTACAAGTTTGTACAAGGGTGTACAAGTGTGTACGATAAGTAAAAGTGTGTACAAGGGTGTACAAGGTTGTACAAGTGTGTACAAGGTTGTACAATTGTGTACAAGGCTGTACAAGTGTGTACAAGGTTGTACAATTGTGTACAAGGCTGTACAAGTGTGTACAAGATTGTACAAGTGTGTACAAGGTTGTACAAGTGTGTACAAGGATGTACAAGTTTGTACAAGGGTGTACAAGTGTGTACGATGTGTAAAAGTTTGTACAAGGGTGTACAAGGTTGTACAAGTGTGTACAAGGTTGTACAATTGTGTACAAGGCTGTACAAGTGTGTACAAGGTTGTACAATTTTGTACAAGGCTGTACAAGTGTGTACAAGGTTGTACAAGTGTGTACAAGGCTGTACAATTGTGTACAAGGTTGTACAAGTGTGTACAAGGTTGTACAAGTGTGTACAAGGTTGTACAATTGTGTACAAGGCTGTACAAGTGTGTACAAGGTTGTACAAGTGTGTACAAGGTTGTACAAGTGTGTACAAGGTTGTACAAGTGTGTACAAGGTTGTACAAGTGTGTACAAGGTTGTACAATTGTGTATCAGGTTGTACAAGTGTGTACAAGGTTGTACAAGTGTGTACAAGGGTGTACAATCGTGTACAAGGATGTACAAGTTTGTAAAAGTTTGTACAAGTTTGTACAAGTTTGTACAAGGTTGTACAAGTGTGTACAAGGATGTACAAGTTTGTACAAGGGTGCACAAGTGTGTACAAGGGTGTACAATCGTGTACAAGCTTGTTCAAGTGTGTACAAGGGTGTACAGGTTTGTACAAGGTTGTACAAGTGTGTACAAGGGTGTACAAATGTGTACAAGGATGTAAAAGTTTGTACAAGTGTGTACAAGTTTGTACAAGGTTGTACAAGTGTGTACAAGGTTTTACAATTGTGTACAAGGTTGTACAAGTGTGTACAAGGTTGTACAAGTGTGTACAAGGTTGTACAAGTGTGTACAAGGTTGTACAAGTGTGTACAACTTGTACAAGTGTGTACAAGCTTGTACAAGTGTGTACAAGGTTGTACAAGTTTGTACAAGGTTGTACAAGTGTGTACAAGTTTGTACAAGTGTGTACAAGTTTGTACAAGGTTGTACAAATGTGTACAAGGGTGTACAAAAGTGTACAAGGGTGCACAAGTTTGAACAAAGGTGTACAAGTGTGTACAAGCTTGTACAAGTGTGTACAAGCTTGTACAAGTGTGTACAAGCTTGTACAAGTGTGTACAAGGGTGTACAGGTTTGTACAAGGTTGTACAAGTGTGTACAAGGGTGTACAAGTGTGTACAAGCTTGTACAAGTGTGTACAAGGGTGTACAAGTGTGTACAAGGTTGTACAAGTTTTTACATGGTTGTACAAGTGTGTACAAGGTTGTACAAGTGTGTACAAGGTTGTACAAGTGTGTACAAGGTTGTACAAGTGTGTACAAGGTTGTACAAGTATGTACAAGGTTGTACAAGTGTGTACAAGGTTGTACAAGTGTGTACAAGGTTGTACAAGTGTGTACAAGGTTGTACAAGTGTGTACAAGGTTGTACAAGTGTGTACAAGGTTGTACAAGTGTGTACAAGGTTGTACAAGTGTGTACAAGGTTGTACAAGTGTGTACAAGGTTGTACAAGTGTGTACAAGGTTGTACAAGTGTGTACAAGGGTGTACAAGTGTGTACAAGGTTGTACAAGTTTTTACAAGGTTGTACAAGTGTGTACAAGGGTGTAAAATCGTGTACAAGGATGTACAAGTTTGTACAAGTTTGTACAAGGTTGTACAAGTGTGTACAAGGATGTACAAGTTTGTACAAGGGTGTACAAGTGTGTACGATAAGTAAAAGTGTGTACAAGGGTGTACAAGGTTGTACAAGTGTGTACAAGGTTGTACAATTGTGTACAAGGCTGTACAACTGTGTACAAGGTTGTACAATTGTGTACAAGGCTGTACAAGTGTGTACAAGGTTGTACAAGTGTGTACAAGGTTGTACAAGTGTGTACAAGGATGTACAAGTTTGTACAAGGGTGTACAAGTGTGTACGATGTGTAAAAGTTTGTACAAGGGTGTACAAGGTTGTACAAGTGTGTACAAGGTTGTACAATTGTGTACAAGGCTGTACAATTTTGTACAAGGCTGTACAAGTGTGTACAAGGCTGTACAAGTGTGTACAAGGTTGTACAATTGTGTACAAGGCTGTACAAGTGTGTACAAGGTTGTACAAGTGTGTACAAGGTTGTACAATTGTGTATCAGGTTGTACAAGTGTGTACATGGTTGTACAAGTGTGTACAAGGGTGTACAATCGTGTACAAGGATGTACAAGTTTGTAAAAGTTTGTACAAGTTTGTACAAGTTTGTACAAGGTTGTACAAGTGTGTACAAGGATGTACAAGTTTGTACAAGGGTGCACAAGTGTGTACAAGGGTGTACAATCGTGTACAAGCTTGTACAAGTGTGTACAAGGGTGTACAGGTTTGTACAAGGTTGTACAAGGTTGTACAAGTGTGTACAATGGTGTACAAATGTGTACAAGGATGTAAAAGTTTGTACAATTGTGTACAAGTTTGTACAAGGTTGTACAAGTGTGTACAAGGTTGTACAATTGTGTACAAGGCTGTACAAGTGTGTACAAGGTTGTACAAGTGTGTACAAGGTTGTACAAGTGTGTACAAGGTTGTACAAGTGTGTATCAGGTTGTACAAGTGTGTACAAGGTTGTACAAGTGTGTACAAGGGTGTACAATCGTGTACAAGGATGTACAAGTTTGTAAAAGTTTGTACAAGTTTGTACAAGTTTGTACAAGGTTGTACAAGTGTGTACAAGGATGTACAAGTTTGTACAAGGGTGCACAAGTGTGTACAAGGGTGTACAATCGTGTACAAGCTTGTACAAGTGTGTACAAGGGTGTACAGGTTTGTACAAGGTTGTACAAGGTTGTACAAGTGTGTACAAGGGTGTACAAATGTGTACAAGGTTGTACAAGTGTGTACAAGGTTGTACAAGTGTGTACAAGGTTGTACAAGTGTGTACAAGGTTGTACAAGTGTGTACAAGGTTGTACAAGTGTGTACAAGGTTGTACAAGTGTGTACAAGGGTGTACAAGTGTGTACAAGGTTGTACAAGTTTTTACAAGGTTGTACAAGTGTGTACAAGGGTGTAAAATCGTGTACAAGGATGTACAAGTTTGTACAAGTTTGTACAAGGTTGTACAAGTGTGTACAAGGATGTACAAGTGTGTACAAGGATGTACAAGTTTGTACAAGGGTGTACGATAAGTAAAAGTGTGTACAAGGGTGTACAAGGTTGTACAAGTGTGTACAAGGTTGTACAATTGTGTACAAGGCTGTACAACTGTGTACAAGGTTGTACAATTGTGTACAAGGCTGTACAAGTGTGTACAAGGTTGTACAAGTGTGTACAAGGTTGTACAAGTGTGTACAAGGATGTACAAGTTTGTACAAGGGTGTACAAGTGTGTACGATGTGTAAAAGTTTGTACAAGGGTGTACAAGGTTGTACAAGTGTGTACAAGGTTGTACAAATGTGTACAAGGCTGTACAATTTTGTACAAGGCTGTACAAGTGTGTACAAGGCTGTACAAGTGTGTACAAGGTTGTACAATTGTGTACAAGGCTGTACAATTGTGTACAAGGTTGTACAAGTGTAAACAAGGTTGTACAAGTGTGTACAAGGTTGTACAATTGTGTACAAGGCTGTACAAGTGTGTACAAGGTTGTACAAGTGTGTACAAGGTTGTACAAGTGTGTACAAGGTTGTACAATAGTGTGTCAGGTTGTACAAGTGTGTACAAGGTTGTACAAGTGTGTACAAGGGTGTACAATCGTGTACAAGGATGTACAAGTTTGTACAAGTTTGTACAAGTTTGTACAAGGTTGTACAAGTGTGTACAAGGATGTACAAGTTTGTACAAGGGAGTACAAGTTTGTACAAGATTGTACAAGTGTGTACTGGGTTGTACAAGTGTGTACAAGATTGTATAAGTTTGTACAAGGTTGTACAAGTGTGTACAAGGGTGTACAAGTGTGTACAAATGTGTACAAGTTTTACAAGGTTGTACAAGTGTGTACAAGGTTGTACAAGTTGTGTACAAGGTTGTACATGTGTGTACAAGGGTGTACAAGTTTTTACAAGGCTGTACAAGTGTGTACAAGGTTGTACAAGGTTGTACAAGGCTGTACAAGTGTGTACAAGGTTGTACAAGGTTGTACAAGTGTGTACAAGGGTGTACAAGTTTTTACAAGGTTGTACAAGTGTGTACAAGGTTGTACAAGTGTGTACAAGGCTGTACAATTGTGTACAAGGTTGTACAATTGTGTACAAGGCTGTACAAGTGTGTACAAGGTTGTACAAGTTTGTACAAGGGTGTACAAGTGTGTACGATGTGTAAAAGTTTGTACAAGGGTGTACAAGGTTGTACAAGTGTGTACAAGGTTGTACAATTGTGTACAAGGCTGTACAATTTTGTACAAGGCTGTACAAGTGTGTACAAGGCTGTACAAGTGTGTACAAGGTTGTACAATTGTGTACAAGGCTGTACAAGTGTGTACAAGGTTGTACAAGTGTGTACAAAGTTGTACAATTGTGTATCAGGTTGTACAAGTGTGTACAAGGTTGTACAAGTGTGTACAAGGCTGTACAAGTGTGTACAAGGTTGTACAATTGTGTACAAGGCTGTACAAGTGTGTACAAGGTTGTACAAGTGTGTACAAGGTTGTACAATTGTGTACAAGGCTGTACAAGTGTGTACAAGGTTGTACAATTGTGTACAAGGCTGTACAAGTGTGTACAAGATTGTACAAGTGTGTACAAGGTTGTACAAGTGTGTACAAGGATGTACAAGTTTGTACAAGGGTGTACAAGTGTGTACGATGTGTAAAAGTTTGTACAAGGGTGTACAAGGTTGTACAAGTGTGTACAAGGTTGTACAATTGTGTACAAGGCTGTACAAGTGTGTACAAGGTTGTACAATTTTGTACAAGGCTGTACAAGTGTGTACAAGGTTGTACAAGTGTGTACAAGGCTGTACAATTGTGTACAAGGTTGTACAAGTGTGTACAAGGTTGTACAAGTGTGTACAAGGTTGTACAATTGTGTACAAGGCTGTACAAGTGTGTACAAGGTTGTACAAGTGTGTACAAGGTTGTACAAGTGTGTACAAGGTTGTACAAGTGTGTACAAGGTTGTACAAGTGTGTACAAGGTTGTACAATTGTGTATCAGGTTGTACAAGTGTGTACAAGGTTGTACAAGTGTGTACAAGGGTGTACAATCGTGTACAAGGATGTACAAGTTTGTAAAAGTTTGTACAAGTTTGTACAAGTTTGTACAAGGTTGTACAAGTGTGTACAAGGATGTACAAGTTTGTACAAGGGTGCACAAGTGTGTACAAGGGTGTACAATCGTGTACAAGCTTGTTCAAGTGTGTACAAGGGTGTACAGGTTTGTACAAGGTTGTACAAGTGTGTACAAGGGTGTACAAATGTGTACAAGGATGTAAAAGTTTGTACAAGTGTGTACAAGTTTGTACAAGGTTGTACAAGTGTGTACAAGGTTTTACAATTGTGTACAAGGTTGTACAAGTGTGTACAAGGTTGTACAAGTGTGTACAAGGTTGTACAAGTGTGTACAAGGTTGTACAAGTGTGTACAACTTGTACAAGTGTGTACAAGCTTGTACAAGTGTGTACAAGGTTGTACAAGTTTGTACAAGGTTGTACAAGTGTGTACAAGTTTGTACAAGTGTGTACAAGTTTGTACAAGGTTGTACAAATGTGTACAAGGGTGTACAAAAGTGTACAAGGGTGCACAAGTTTGAACAACGGTGTACAAGTGTGTACAAGCTTGTACAAGTGTGTACAAGCTTGTACAAGTGTGTACAAGCTTGTACAAGTGTGTACAAGGGTGTACAGGTTTGTACAAGGTTGTACAAGTGTGTACAAGGGTGTACAAGTGTGTACAAGCTTGTACAAGTGTGTACAAGGGTGTACAAGTGTGTACAAGGTTGTACAAGTTTTTACATGGTTGTACAAGTGTGTACAAGGTTGTACAAGTGTGTACAAGGTTGTACAAGTGTGTACAAGGTTGTACAAGTGTGTACAAGGTTGTACAAGTGTGTACAAGGTTGTACAAGTGTGTACAAGGTTGTACAAGTGTGTACAAGGTTGTACAAGTGTGTACAAGGTTGTACAAGTGTGTACAAGGTTGTACAAGTGTGTACAAGGTTGTACAAGTGTGTACAAGGTTGTACAAGTGTGTACAAGGTTGTACAAGTGTGTACAAGGGTGTACAAGTGTGTACAAGGTTGTACAAGTTTTTACAAGGTTGTACAAGTGTGTACAAGGGTGTAAAATCGTGTACAAGGATGTACAAGTTTGTACAAGTTTGTACAAGGTTGTACAAGTGTGTACAAGGATGTACAAGTTTGTACAAGGGTGTACAAGTGTGTACGATAAGTAAAAGTGTGTACAAGGGTGTACAAGGTTGTACAAGTGTGTACAAGGTTGTACAATTGTGTACAAGGCTGTACAACTGTGTACAAGGTTGTACAATTGTGTACAAGGCTGTACAAGTGTGTACAAGGTTGTACAAGTGTGTACAAGGTTGTACAAGTGTGTACAAGGATGTACAAGTTTGTACAAGGGTGTACAAGTGTGTACGATGTGTAAAAGTTTGTACAAGGGTGTACAAGGTTGTACAAGTGTGTACAAGGTTGTACAATTGTGTACAAGGCTGTACAATTTTGTACAAGGCTGTACAAGTGTGTACAAGGCTGTACAAGTGTGTACAAGGTTGTACAATTGTGTACAAGGCTGTACAAGTGTGTACAAGGTTGTACAAGTGTGTACAAGGTTGTACAATTGTGTATCAGGTTGTACAAGTGTGTACATGGTTGTACAAGTGTGTACAAGGGTGTACAATCGTGTACAAGGATGTACAAGTTTGTAAAAGTTTGTACAAGTTTGTACAAGTTTGTACAAGGTTGTACAAGTGTGTACAAGGATGTACAAGTTTGTACAAGGGTGCACAAGTGTGTACAAGGGTGTACAATCGTGTACAAGCTTGTACAAGTGTGTACAAGGGTGTACAGGTTTGTACAAGGTTGTACAAGGTTGTACAAGTGTGTACAATGGTGTACAAATGTGTACAAGGATGTAAAAGTTTGTACAATTGTGTACAAGTTTGTACAAGGTTGTACAAGTGTGTACAAGGTTGTACAATTGTGTACAAGGCTGTACAAGTGTGTACAAGGTTGTACAAGTGTGTACAAGGTTGTACAAGTGTGTACAAGGTTGTACAAGTGTGTATCAGGTTGTACAAGTGTGTACAAGGTTGTACAAGTGTGTACAAGGGTGTACAATCGTGTACAAGGATGTACAAGTTTGTAAAAGTTTGTACAAGTTTGTACAAGTTTGTACAAGGTTGTACAAGTGTGTACAAGGATGTACAAGTTTGTACAAGGGTGCACAAGTGTGTACAAGGGTGTACAATCGTGTACAAGCTTGTACAAGTGTGTACAAGGGTGTACAGGTTTGTACAAGGTTGTACAAGGTTGTACAAGTGTGTACAAGGGTGTACAAATGTGTACAAGGTTGTACAAGTGTGTACAAGGTTGTACAAGTGTGTACAAGGTTGTACAAGTGTGTACAAGGTTGTACAAGTGTGTACAAGGTTGTACAAGTGTGTACAAGGTTGTACAAGTGTGTACAAGGGTGTACAAGTGTGTACAAGGTTGTACAAGTTTTTACAAGGTTGTACAAGTGTGTACAAGGGTGTAAAATCGTGTACAAGGATGTACAAGTTTGTACAAGTTTGTACAAGGTTGTACAAGTGTGTACAAGGATGTACAAGTGTGTACAAGGATGTACAAGTTTGTACAAGGGTGTACGATAAGTAAAAGTGTGTACAAGGGTGTACAAGGTTGTACAAGTGTGTACAAGGTTGTACAATTGTGTACAAGGCTGTACAACTGTGTACAAGGTTGTACAATTGTGTACAAGGCTGTACAAGTGTGTACAAGGTTGTACAAGTGTGTACAAGGTTGTACAAGTGTGTACAAGGATGTACAAGTTTGTACAAGGGTGTACAAGTGTGTACGATGTGTAAAAGTTTGTACAAGGGTGTACAAGGTTGTACAAGTGTGTACAAGGTTGTACAAATGTGTACAAGGCTGTACAATTTTGTACAAGGCTGTACAAGTGTGTACAAGGCTGTACAAGTGTGTACAAGGTTGTACAATTGTGTACAAGGCTGTACAATTGTGTACAAGGTTGTACAAGTGTAAACAAGGTTGTACAAGTGTGTACAAGGTTGTACAATTGTGTACAAGGCTGTACAAGTGTGTACAAGGTTGTACAAGTGTGTACAAGGTTGTACAAGTGTGTACAAGGTTGTACAATAGTGTGTCAGGTTGTACAAGTGTGTACAAGGTTGTACAAGTGTGTACAAGGGTGTACAATCGTGTACAAGGATGTACAAGTTTGTACAAGTTTGTACAAGTTTGTACAAGGTTGTACAAGTGTGTACAAGGATGTACAAGTTTGTACAAGGGAGTACAAGTTTGTACAAGATTGTACAAGTGTGTACTGGGTTGTACAAGTGTGTACAAGATTGTATAAGTTTGTACAAGGTTGTACAAGTGTGTACAAGGGTGTACAAGTGTGTACAAATGTGTACAAGTTTTACAAGGTTGTACAAGTGTGTACAAGGTTGTACAAGTTGTGTACAAGGTTGTACATGTGTGTACAAGGGTGTACAAGTTTTTACAAGGCTGTACAAGTGTGTACAAGGTTGTACAAGGTTGTACAAGGCTGTACAAGTGTGTACAAGGTTGTACAAGGTTGTACAAGTGTGTACAAGGGTGTACAAGTTTTTACAAGGTTGTACAAGTGTGTACAAGGTTGTACAAGTGTGTACAAGGCTGTACAATTGTGTACAAGGTTGTACAATTGTGTACAAGGCTGTACAAGTGTGTACAAGGTTGTACAAGTTTGTACAAGGGTGTACAAGTGTGTACGATGTGTAAAAGTTTGTACAAGGGTGTACAAGGTTGTACAAGTGTGTACAAGGTTGTACAATTGTGTACAAGGCTGTACAATTTTGTACAAGGCTGTACAAGTGTGTACAAGGCTGTACAAGTGTGTACAAGGTTGTACAATTGTGTACAAGGCTGTACAAGTGTGTACAAGGTTGTACAAGTGTGTACAAGGTTGTACAATTGTGTATCAGGTTGTACAAGTGTGTACAAGGTTGTACAAGTGTGTACAAGGGTGTACAATCGTGTACAAGGATGTACAAGTTTGTAAAAGTTTGTACAAGTTTGTACAAGTTTGTACAAGGTTGTACAAGTGTGTACAAGGATGTACAAGTTTGTACAAGGGTGCACAAGTGTGTACAAGGTTGTACAAGTGTGTACAAGGTTGTACAATTGTGTATCAGGTTGTACAAGTGTGTACAAGGTTGTACAAGTGTGTACAAGGGTGTACAATCGTGTACAAGGATGTACAAGTTTGTAAAAGTTTGTACAAGTTTGTACAAGTTTGTACAAGGATGTACAAGTGTGTACAAGGGTGTACAAGTGTGTACAAATGTGTACAAGTTTTACAAGGTTGTACAAGTGTGTACAAGGTTGTACAAGTTGTGTACAAGGTTGTACATGTGTGTACAAGGGTGTACAAGTTTTTACAAGGCTGTACAAGTGTGTACAAGGTTGTACAAGGTTGTACAAGGCTGTACAAGTGTGTACAAGGTTGTACAAGGTTGTACAAGTGTGTACATTGTGTACAAGTTTTTACAAGGTTGTACAAGTGTGTACAAGGTTGTACAAGTGTGTACAAGGCTGTACAATTGTGTACAAGGTTGTACAAGTGTGTACAAGGTTGTACAAGTGTGTACAAGGTTGTACAATTGTGTACAAGGCTGTACAAGTGTGTACAAGGTTGTACAAGTGTGTACAAGGCTGTACAATTGTGTACAAGGTTGTACAAGTGTGTACAAGGTTGTACAAGTGTGTACAAGGTTGTACAATTGTGTACAAGGCTGTACAAGTGTGTTCAAGGTTGTACAAGTGTGTACAAGGTTGTACAAGTGTGTACAAGGGTGTACAATTGTGTACAAGGATGTACAAGTGTGTACAAGGTTGTACAAGTGTGTACAAGGATGTACAAGTTTGTACAAGAGCTGTACAAGTGTGTACGAAGTGTAAAAGTTTGTACAAGGGTGTACAAGTTTGTACAAGTGTGTACAAGGTTGTACAATTGTGTACAAGGCTGTACAAGTGTGTACAAGGTTGTACAATTTTGTACAAGGCTGTACAAGTGTGTACAAGGTTGTACAAGTGTGTACAAGGCTCTACAATTGTGTACAAGGTTGTACAAGTGTGTACAAGGTAGTACAAGTGTGTACAAGGTTGTACAATTGTGTACAAGGCTGTACAAGTGTGTACAAGGTTGTACAATTGTGTACAAGGCTGTACAAGTGTGTAAAAGGTTGTACAAGTGTGTACAAGGTTGTACAAGTGTGTACAAGGTTGTACAAGTGTGTACAAGGTTGTACAAGTGTGTACAAGGTTGTACAAGTGTGTACAAGGTTGTACAAGTGTGTACAAGGTTGTTCAAGTGTGTACGAGGTTGTACAATTGTGTACATGGTTGTACAAGTGTGTACAAGGTTGTACAATTGTGTACAAGGCTGTACAAGTGTGTACAAGTTTGTACAAGGTTGTACAAGTGTGTACAAGGGTGTACAAGTTTTAACAAGGTTGTACAAGTGTGTACAAGGTTGTACAAGTGTGTACAAGGCTGTACAATTGTGTACAAGGTTGTACAAGTGTGTACAAGGTTGTACAAGTGTGTACAAGGTTGTACAATTGTGTACAAGGCTGTACAAGTGTGTACAAGGTTGTAAAAGTGTGTACAAGGCTGTACAATTGTGTACAAGGTTGTACAAGTGTGTACAAGGTTGTACAAGTGTGTACAAGGTTGTACAATTGTGTACAAGACTGTACAAGTGTGTACAAAGTTGTGCAAGTGTGTACAAGGTTGTACAAGTGTGTACAAGGTTGTACAATTGTGTACAAGGTTGTACAAGTGTGTACAATGTTGTACAAGTGTGTACAATCGTGTACAAGGATGTACAAGTTTGTACAAGATTGTAAAATTGTGTACTGGGTTGTACAAGTGTGTACAAGATTGTATAAGTTTGTACAAGGTTGTACAAGTGTGTACAAGGGTGTACAAGTGTGTACAAATGTGTACAAGTGTGTACAGGGGTGTACAAGTTTGTACAACTGTGTACAAGTTTTACAAGGTTGTACAAGTGTGTACAAGGTTGTACAAGTTGTGTACTGGGTTGTACAAGTGTGTACAAGATTGTATAAGTTTGTACAAGGTTGTACAAGTGTGTACAAGGGTGTACAAGTGTGTACAAATGTGTACAAGTGTGTACAGGGGTGTACAAGTTTGTACAAGGGTGTACAAGTTTTACAAGGTTGTACAAGTGTGTACAAGGTTATACAAGTTGTGTACAAGGTTGTACATGTGTGTACAAGGGTGTACAAGTGTGTACAAGGTTGTACAAGTGTGTACAAGCTTGTACAAGTGTGTACAAGGGTGTACAAGTGTGTACAAGGTTGTACAAGTTTTTACAAGGTTGTACAAGTGTGTACAAGGCGGTAAAATCGTGTACAAGGATGTACAAGTTTGTACAAGTTTGTACAAGGTTGTACAAGTGTGTACAAGGATGTACAAGTTTGTACAAGGGTGTACAAGTGTGTACGATAAGTAAAAGTGTGTACAAGGGTGTACAAGGTTGTACAAGTTTGTACAAGGTTGTACAATTGTGTACAAGGCTGTACAAGTGTGTACAAAGTTGTACAATTGTGTACAAGGCTGTACAAGTGTGTACAAGATTGTACAAGTGTGTACAAGGTTGTACAAGTGTGTACAAGGATGTACAAGTTTGTACAAGGGTGTACAAGTGTGTACGATGTGTAAAAGTTTGTACAAGGGTGTACAAGGTTGTACAAGTGTGTACAAGGTTGTACAATTGTGTACAAGGCTGTACAAGTGTGTACAAGGTTGTACAATTTTGTACAAGGCTGTACAAGTGTGTACAAGGTTGTACAAGTGTGTACAAGGCTGTACAATTGTGTACAAGGTTGTACAAGTGTGTACAAGGTTGTACAAGTGTGTACAAGGTTGTACAATTGTGTAGAAGGCTGTACAAGTGTGTACAAGGTTGTACAAGTGCGTACAAGGTTGTACAAGTGCGTACAAGGTTGTAGAAGTGTGTACAAGGTTGTACAAGTGTGTACAAGGTTGTACAAGTGTGTACAAGGTTGTACAAGTGTGTACAAGGTTGTACAATTGTGTATCAGGTTGTACAAGTGTGTACAAGGATATACAAGTTTGTACAAGTGTGTACAATCGTGTACAAGGATGTACAAGTTTGTACAAGGGTGTACAAGGTTATACAAGTGTGTACAAGGTTGTACAATTGTGTACAAGGCTGTACAATTTTGTACAAGTCTGTACAAGTGTGTACAAGGCTGTACAAGTGTGTACAAGGTTGTACAATTGTGTACAAGGCTGTACAATTGTGTACAAGGTTGTACAAGTGTGTACAAGGTTGTACAAGTGTGTACAAGGTTGTACAATTGTGTACAAGGCTGTACAAGTGTGTACAAGGTTGTACAAGTGTGTACAAGGTTGTACAAGTGTGTACAAGGTTGTACAAGTGTGTACAAGGTTGTACAAGTGTGTACAAGGTTGTACAAGTGTGTACAAGGTTGTACAATTGTGTGTCAGGTTGTACAAGTGTGTACAAGGTTGTACAAGTGTGTACAAGGGTGTACAATAGTGTACAAGGATGTACAAGTTTGTACAAGTTTGTACAAGTTTGTACAAGGTTGTACAAGTGTGTACAAGGATGTACAAGTTTGTACAAGGGAGTAAAAGTTTGTACAAGATTGTACAAGTGTGTACTGGGTTGTACAAGTGTGTACAAGATTGTATAAGTTTGTACAAGGTTGTACAAGTGTGTACAAGGGTGTACAAGTGTGTACAAATGTGTACAAGTTTTACAAGGTTGTACAAGTGTGTACAAGGTTGTACAAGTTGTGTACAAGGTTGTACATGTGTGTACAAGGGTGTACAAGTTTTCACAAGGCTGTACAAGTGTAAACAAGGTTGTACAAGGTTGTACAAGGCTGTACAAGTGTGTACAAGGTTGTACAAGGTTGTACAAGTGTGTACATTGTGTACAAGTTTTTACAAGGTTGTAAAAGTGTGTACAAGGTTGTACAAGTGTGTACAAGGCTGTACAATTGTGTACAAGGTTGTACAAGTGTGTACAAGGTTGTACAAGTGTGTACAAGGTTGTACAATTGTGTACAAGGCTGTACAAGTGTGTACAAGGTTGTACAAGTGTGTACAAGGCTGTACAATTGTGTACAAGGTTGTACAAGTGTGTACAAGGTTGTACAAGTGTGTACAAGGTTGTACAATTGTGTACAAGGCTGTACAAGTGTGTTCAAGGTTGTACAAGTGTGTACAAGGTTGTACAAGTGTGTACAAGGGTGTACTATTGTGTACAAGGATCTACAAGTGTGTACAAGGTTGTACAAGTGTGTACAAGGATGTACAAGTTTGTACAAGGGCTGTACAAGTGTGTACGAAGTGTAAATGTTTGTACAAGGGTGTACAAGTTTGTACAAGTGTGTACAAGGTTGTACAATTGTGTACAAGGCTGTACAAGTGTGTACAAGGTTGTACAATTTTGTACAAGGCTGTACAAGTGTGTACAAGGTTGTACAAGTGTGTACAGGGCTCTACAATTGTGTACAAGGTTGTACAAGTGTGTACAAGGTTGTACAAGTGTGTACAAGGTTGTACAATTGTGTACAAGGGTTTACAAGTGTGTACAAGGTTGTACAATTGTGTACAAGGCTGTACAAGTGTGTAAAAGGTTGTACAAGTGTGTACAAGGTTGTACAAGTGTGTACAAGGTTTTACAAGTGTGTACAAGGTTGTTCAAGTGTGTACAAGGTTGTACAAGTGTGTACGAGGTTTCAAAATTGTGTACAAGGTTGTACAAGTGTGTACAAGGTTGTACAATTGTGTACAAGGCTGTACAAGTGTGTACAAGGTTGTACAAGGTTGTACAAGTGTGTACAAGGGTGTACAAGTTTTAACAAGGTTGTACAAGTGTGTACAAGGTTGTACAAGTGTGTACAAGGCTGTACAATTGTGTACAAGGTTGTACAAGTGTGTACAAGGTTGTACAAGTGTGTACAAGGTTGTACAATTGTGTACAAGGCTGTACAAGTGTGTACAAGGTTGTACAAGTGTGTACAAGGCTGTACAATTGTGTACAAGGTTGTACAAGTGTGTACAAGGTTGTACAAGTGTGTACAAGGTTGTACAAGTGTGTACAAGGTTGTACAATTGTGTACAAGACTGTACAAGTGTGTACAAAGTTGTGCAAGTGTGTACAAGGTTGTACAAGTGTGTACAAGGTTGTACAATTGTGTACAAGGTTGTACAAGTGTGTACAAGGTTGTACAAGTGTGTACAAGGGTGTACAATCGTGTACAAGGATGTACAAGATTGTACAAGATTGTACAAGTGTGTACTGGGTTGTACAAGTGTGTACAAGATTGTATAAGTTTGTACAAGGTTGTACAAGTGTGTACAAGGGTGTACAAGTGTGTACAAATGTGTACAAGTGTGTACAGGGGTGTACAAGTTTGTACAAGGGTGTACAAGTTTTACAAGGTTGTACAAGTGTGTACAAGGTTGTACAAGTTGTGTACTGGGTTGTACAAGTGTGTACAAGATTGTATAAGTTTGTACAAGGTTGTACAAGTGTGTACAAGGGTGTACAAGTGTGTACAAATGTGTACAAGTGTGTACAGGGGTGTACAAGTTTGTACAAGGGTGTACAAGTTTAACAAGGTTGTACAAGTGTGTACAAGGTTGTACAAGTTGTGTACAAGGTTGTACATGTGTGTACAAGGGTGTACAAGTGTGTACAAGGTTGTACAAGTGTGTACAAGCTTGTACAAGTGTGTACAAGGGTGTACAAGTGTGTACAAGGGTGTACAAGTGTGTACAAGGTTGTACAAGTTTTTACAAGGTTGTACAAGTGTGTACAAGGCGGTAAAATCGTGTACAAGGATGTACAAGTTTGTACAAGTTTGTACAAGGTTGTACAAGTGTGTACAAGGATGTACAAGTTTGTACAAGGGTGTACAAGTGTGTACGATAAGTAAAAGTGTGTACAAGGGTGTACAAGGTTGTACAAGTGTGTACAAGGTTGTACAATTGTGTACAAGGCTGTACAAGTGTGTACAAGGTTGTACAATTGTGTACAAGGCTGTACAAGTGTGTACAAGATTGTACAAGTGTGTACAAGGTTGTACAAGTGTGTACAAGGATGTACAAGTTTGTACAAGGGTGTACAAGTGTGTACGATGTGTAAAAGTTTGTACAAGGGTGTACAAGGTTGTACAAGTGTGTACAAGGTTGTACAATTGTGTACAAGGCTGTACAAGTGTGTACAAGGTTGTACAATTTTGTACAAGGCTGTACAATTGTGTACAAGGTTGTACAAGTGTGTACAAGGCTGTACAATTGTGTACAAGGTTGTACAAGTGTGTACAAGGTTGTACAAGTGTGTACAAGGTTGTACAAGTGTGTACAAGGTTGTACAATTGTGTACAAGGCTGTACAAGTGTGTACAAGATTGTACAAGTGTGTACAAGGTTGTACAAGTGTGTACAAGGTTGTACAAGTGTGTACAAGGTTGTACAAGTGTGTACAAGGTTGTACAATTGTGTATCAGGTTGTACAAGTGTGTACAAGGTTGTACAAGTGTGTACAAGGGTGTACAATCGTGTACAAGGATGTACAAGTTTGTAAAAGTTTGTACAAGTTTGTACAAGTTTGTACAAGGTTGTACAAGTGTGTACAAGGATGTACAAGTTTGTACAAGGGTGCACAAGTGTGTACAAGGGTGTACAATCGTGTACAAGCTTGTACAAGTGTGTACAAGGGTGTACAGGTTTGTACAAGGTTGTACAAGGTTGTACAAGGGTGTACAGGTTTGTACAAGGTTGTACAAGGTTGTACAAGTGTGTACAAGGGTGTACAAATGTGTACAAGGATGTAAAAGTTTGTACAAGTGTGTACAAGTTTGTACAAGGTTGTACAAGTGTGTACAAGGTTTTACAATTGTGTACAAGGTTGTACAAGTGTGTACAAGGTTGTACAAGTGTGTACAAGGTTGTACAAGTGTGTACAAGGTTGTATAAGTGTGTACAACTTGTACAAGTGTGTACAAGCTTGTACAAGTGTGTACAAGGTTGTACAAGTGTGTACAAGGTTGTACAAGTGTGTACAAAGTTGTGCAATTGTGTACAAGGCTGTACAAGTGTGTACAAGGTTGTACAAGTGTGTACAAGGCTGTACAATTGTGTACAAGGTTGTACAAGTGTGTACAAGGTTGTACAGGTGTGTACAAGTTGTACAATTGTGTACAAGGCTGTACAAGTGTGTTCAAGGTTGTACAAGTGTGTACAAGGTTGTACAAGTGTGTACAAGGGTGTACAATTGTGTACAAGGATGTACAAGTGTGTACAAGGTTGTACAAGTGTGTACAAGGATGTACAAGTTTGTACAAGGGCTGTACAAGTGTGTACGAAGTGTAAATGTTTGTACAAGGGTGTACAAGTTTGTACAAGTGTGTACAAGGTTGTACAATTGTGTACAAGGCTGTACAAGTGTGTACAAGGTTGTACAATTTTGTACAAATCTGTACAAGTGTGTACAAGGTTGTACAAGTGTGTACAGGGCTCTACAATTGTGTACAAGGTTGTACAAGTGTGTACAAGGTTGTACAAGTGTGTACAAGGTTGTACAATTGTGTACAAGGCTGTACAAGTGTGTAAAAGGTTGTACAAGTGTGTACAAGGTTGTACAAGTGTGTACAAGGTTGTACAAGTGTGTACAAGGTTGTTCAAGTGTGTACAAAGTTGTACAAGTGTGTACGAGGTTTCACAATTGTGTACAAGGTTGTACAAGTGTGTACAAGGTTGTACAATTGTGTACAAGGCTGTACAATGTGTACAAGGTTGTACAAGGTTGTACAAGTGTGTACAAGGGTGTACAAGTTTTAACAAGGTTGTACAAGTGTGTACAAGGTTGTACAAGTGTGTACAAGGCTGTACAATTGTGTACAAGGTTGTACAAGTGTGTACAAGGTTGTACAAGTGTGTACAAGGTTGTACAATTGTGTACAAGGCTGTACAAGTGTGTACAAGGTTGTACAAGTGTGTACAAGGCTGTACAATTGTGTACAAGGTTGTACAAGTGTGTACAAGGTTGTACAAGTGTGTACAAGGTTGTACAATTGTGTACAAGACTGTACAAGTGTGTACAAAGTTGTGCAAGTGTGTACAAGGTTGTACAAGTGTGTACAAGGTTGTACAATTGTGTACAAGGTTGTACAAGTGTGTACAAGGTTGTACAAGTGTGTACAAGGGTGTACAATCGTGTACAAGGATGTACAAGTTTGTACAAGATTGTACAAGTGTGTACTGGGTTGTACAAGTGTGTACAAGATTGTATAAGTTTGTACAAGGTTGTACAAGTGTGTACAAGGGTTTACAAGTGTGTACAAATGTGTACAATTGTGTACAGGGGTGTACAAGTTTGTACAAGGGTGTACAAGTTTTACAAGGTTGTTCAAGTGTGTACAAGGTTGTACAAGTTGTGTACAAGGTTGTACATGTGTGTAGAAGGGTGTTCAAGTGTGTACAAGGTTGTACAAGTGTGTACAAGCTTGTACAAGTGTGTACAAGGGTGTACAAGTGTGTACAAGGGTGTACAAGTGTGTACAAGGTTGTACAAGTTTTTACAAGGTTGTACAAGTGTGTACAAGGCGGTAAAATCGTGTACAAGGATGTACAAGTTTGTACAAGTTTGTACAAGGTTGTACAAGTGTGTACAAGGATGTACAAGTTTGTACAAGGGTGTACAAGTGTGTACGATAAGTAAAAGTGTGTACAAGGGTGTACAAGGTTGTACAAGTGTGTACAAGGTTGTACAATTGTGTACAAGGCTGTACAAGTGTGTACAAGGTTGTACAATTGTGTACAAGGCTGTACAAGTGTGTACAAGATTGTACAAGTGTGTACAAGGTTGTACAAGTGTGTACAAGGATGTACAAGTTTGTACAAGGGTGTACAAGTGTGTACGATGTGTAAAAGTTTGTACAAGGGTGTACAAGGTTGTACAAGTGTGTACAAGGTTGTACAATTGTGTACAAGGCTGTACAAGTGTGTACAAGGTTGTACAATTTTGTACAAGGCTGTACAATTGTGTACAAGGTTGTACAAGTGTGTACAAGGCTGTACAATTGTGTACAAGGTTGTACAAGTGTGTACAAGGTTGTACAAGTGTGTACAAGGTTGTACAAGTGTGTACAAGGTTGTACAATTGTGTACAAGGCTGTACAAGTGTGTACAAGATTGTACAAGTGTGTACAAGGTTGTACAAGTGTGTACAAGGTTGTACAAGTGTGTACAAGGTTGTACAAGTGTGTACAAGGTTGTACAATTGTGTATCAGGTTGTACAAGTGTGTACAAGGTTGTACAAGTGTGTACAAGGGTGTACAATCGTGTACAAGGATGTACAAGTTTGTAAAAGTTTGTACAAGTTTGTACAAGTTTGTACAAGGTTGTACAAGTGTGTACAAGGATGTACAAGTTTGTACAAGGGTGCACAAGTGTGTACAAGGGTGTACAATCGTGTACAAGCTTGTACAAGTGTGTACAAGGGTGTACAGGTTTGTACAAGGTTGTACAAGGTTGTACAAGTGTGTACAAGGGTGTACAAATGTGTACAAGGATGTAAAAGTTTGTACAAGTGTGTACAAGTTTGTACAAGGTTGTACAAGTGTGTACAAGGTTTTACAATTGTGTACAAGGTTGTACAAGTGTGTACAAGGTTGTACAAGTGTGTACAAGGTTGTACAAGTGTGTACAAGGTTGTATAAGTGTGTACAACTTGTACAAGTGTGTACAAGCTTGTACAAGTGTGTACAAGGTTGTACAAGTGTGTACAAGGTTGTACAAGTGTGTACAAAGTTGTGCAATTGTGTACAAGGCTGTACAAGTGTGTACAAGGTTGTACAAGTGTGTACAAGGCTGTACAATTGTGTACAAGGTTGTACAAGTGTGTACAAGGTTGTACAGGTGTGTACAAGTTGTACAATTGTGTACAAGGCTGTACAAGTGTGTTCAAGGTTGTACAAGTGTGTACAAGGTTGTACAAGTGTGTACAAGGGTGTACAATTGTGTACAAGGATGTACAAGTGTGTACAAGGTTGTACAAGTTTGTACAAGGTTGTACAAGTGTGTACAAGGATGTACAAGTTTGTACAAGGGTGTACAAGTGTGTACGATAAGTAAAAGTGTGTACAAGGGTGTACAAGGTTGTACAAGTGTGTACAAGGTTGTACAATTGTGTACAAGGCTGTACAAGTGTGTACAAGGTTGTACAATTGTGTACAAGGCTGTACAAGTGTGTACAAGATTGTACAAGTGTGTACAAGGTTGTAGAAGTGTGTACAAGGATGTACAAGTTTGTACAAGGGTGTACAAGTGTGTACGATGTGTAAAAGTTTGTACAAGGGTGTACAAGGTTGTACAAGTGTGTACAAGGTTGTACAATTGTGTACAAGGCTGTACAAGTGTGTACAAGGTTGTACAATTTTGTACAAGGCTGTACAATTGTGTACAAGGTTGTACAAGTGTGTACAAGGCTGTACAATTGTGTACAAGGTTGTACAAGTGTGTACAAGGTTGTACAAGTGTGTACAAGGTTGTACAAGTGTGTACAAGGTTGTACAATTGTGTACAAGGCTGTACAAGTGTGTACAAGATTGTACAAGTGTGTACAAGGTTGTACAAGTGTGTACAAGGTTGTACAAGTGTGTACAAGGTTGTACAAGTGTGTACAAGGTTGTACAATTGTGTATCAGGTTGTACAAGTGTGTACAAGGTTGTACAAGTGTGTACAAGGGTGTACAATCGTGTACAAGGATGTACAAGTTTGTAAAAGTTTGTACAAGTTTGTACAAGTTTGTACAAGGTTGTACAAGTGTGTACAAGGATGTACAAGTTTGTACAAGGGTGCACAAGTGTGTACAAGGGTGTACAATCGTGTACAAGCTTGTACAAGTGTGTACAAGGGTGTACAGGTTTGTACAAGGTTGTACAAGGTTGTACAATTGTGTACAAGGGTGTACAAATGTGTACAAGGATGTAAAAGTTTGTACAAGTGTGTACAAGTTTGTACAAGGTTGTACAAGTGTGTACAAGGTTTTACAATTGTGTACAAGGTTGTACAAGTGTGTACAAGGTTGTACAAGTGTGTACAAGGTTGTACAAGTGTGTACAAGGTTGTATAAGTGTGTACAACTTGTACAAGTGTGTACAAGCTTGTACAAGTGTGTACAAGGTTGTACAAGTGTGTACAAGGTTGTACAAGTGTGTACAAAGTTGTGCAATTGTGTACAAGGCTGTACAAGTGTGTACAAGGTTGTACAAGTGTGTACAAGGCTGTACAATTGTGTACAAGGTTGTACAAGTGTGTACAAGGTTGTACAGGTGTGTACAAGTTGTACAATTGTGTACAAGGCTGTACAAGTGTGTTCAAGGTTGTACAAGTGTGTACAAGGTTGTACAAGTGTGTACAAGGGTGTACAATTGTGTACAAGGATGTACAAGTGTGTACAAGGTTGTACAAGTGTGTACAAGGATGTACAAGTTTGTACAAGGGCTGTACAAGTGTGTACGAAGTGTAAATGTTTGTACAAGGGTGTACAAGTTTGTACAAGTGTGTACAAGGTTGTACAATTGTGTACAAGGCTGTACAAGTGTGTACAAGGTTGTACAATTTTGTACAAATCTGTACAAGTGTGTACAAGGTTGTACAAGTGTGTACAGGGCTCTACAATTGTGTACAAGGTTGTACAAGTGTGTACAAGGTTGTACAAGTGTGTACAAGGTTGTACAATTGTGTACAAGGCTGTACAAGTGTGTAAAAGGTTGTACAAGTGTGTACAAGGTTGTACAAGTGTGTACAAGGTTGTACAAGTGTGTACAAGGTTGTTCAAGTGTGTACAAGGTTGTACAAGTGTGTACGAGGTTTCACAATTGTGTACAAGGTTGTACAAGTGTGTACAAGGTTGTACAATTGTGTACAAGGCTGTACAATGTGTACAAGGTTGTACAAGGTTGTACAAGTGTGTACAAGGGTGTACAAGTTTTAACAAGGTTGTACAAGTGTGTACAAGGTTGTACAAGTGTGTACAAGGCTGTACAATTGTGTACAAGGTTGTACAAGTGTGTACAAGGTTGTACAAGTGTGTACAAGGTTGTACAATTGTGTACAAGGCTGTACAAGTGTGTACAAGGTTGTACAAGTGTGTACAAGGCTGTACAATTGTGTACAAGGTTGTACAAGTGTGTACAAGGTTGTACAAGTGTGTACAAGGTTGTACAATTGTGTACAAGACTGTACAAGTGTGTACAAAGTTGTGCAAGTGTGTACAAGGTTGTACAAGTGTGTACAAGGTTGTACAATTGTGTACAAGGTTGTACAAGTGTGTACAAGGTTGTACAAGTGTGTACAAGGGTGTACAATCGTGTACAAGGATGTACAAGTTTGTACAAGATTGTACAAGTGTGTACTGGGTTGTACAAGTGTGTACAAGATTGTATAAGTTTGTACAAGGTTGTACAAGTGTGTACAAGGGTTTACAAGTGTGTACAAATGTGTACAATTGTGTACAGGGGTGTACAAGTTTGTACAAGGGTGTACAAGTTTTACAAGGTTGTTCAAGTGTGTACAAGGTTGTACAAGTTGTGTACTGGGTTGTACAAGTGTGTACAAGATTGTATAAGTTTGTACAAGGTTGTACAAGTGTGTACAAGGGTGTACAAGTGTGTACAAATGTGTACAAGTGTGTACAGGGGTGTACAAGTTTGTACAAGGGTGTACAAGTTTTACAAGGTTGTACAAGTGTGTACAAGGTTGTACAAGTTGTGTACAAGGTTGTACATGTGTGTACAAGGGTGTACAAGTGTGTACAAGGTTGTACAAGTGTGTACAAGCTTGTACAAGTGTGTACAAGGGTGTACAAGTGTGTACAAGGTTGTACAAGTTTTTACAAGGTTGTACAAGTGTGTACAAGGCGGTAAAATCGTGTACAAGGATGTACAAGTTTGTACAAGTTTGTACAAGGTTGTACAAGTGTGTACAAGGATGTACAAGTTTGTACAAGGGTGTACAAGTGTGTACGATAAGTAAAAGTGTGTACAAGGGTGTACAAGGTTGTACAAGTGTGTACAAGGTTGTACAATTGTGTACAAGGCTGTACAAGTGTGTACAAGGTTGTACAATTGTGTACAAGGCTGTACAAGTGTGTACAAGATTGTACAAGTGTGTACAAGGTTGTACAAGTGTGTACAAGGATGTACAAGTTTGTACAAGGGTGTACAAGTGTGTACGATGTGTAAAAGTTTGTACAAGGGTGTACAAGGTTGTACAAGTGTGTACAAGGTTGTACAATTGTGTACAAGGCTGTACAAGTGTGTACAAGGTTGTACAATTTTGTACAAGGCTGTACAAGTGTGTACAAGGTTGTACAAGTGTGTACAAGGCTGTACAATTGTGTACAAGGTTGTACAAGTGTGTACAAGGTTGTACAAGTGTGTACAAGGTTGTACAATTGTGTACAAGGCTGTACAAGTGTGTACAAGGTTGTACAAGTGTGTACAAGGTTGTACAAGTGTGTACAAGGTTGTACAAGTGTGTACAAGGTTGTACAAGTGTGTACAAGGTTGTACAATTGTGTATCAGGTTGTACAAGTGTGTACAAGGTTGTACAAGTGTGTACAAGGGTGTACAATCGTGTACAAGGATGTACAAGTTTGTAAAAGTTTGTACAAGTGTGTACGATGTGTAAAAGTTTGTACAAGGGTGTACAAGGTTGTACAAGTGTGTACAAGGCTGTACAATTGTGTACAAGGTTGTACAAGTGTGTACAAGGCTGTACAAGTGTGTACAAGGTTGTACAATTTTGTACAAGGCTGTACAAGTGTGTACAAGGTTGTACAAGTGTGTACAAGGCTGTACAATTGTGTACAAGGTTGTACAAGTGTGTACAAGGTTGTACAAGTGTGTACAAGGTTGTACAAGTGTGTACAAGGTTGTACAAGTGTGTACAAGGTTGTACAAGTGTGTACAAGGATGTACAAGTTTGTACAAGGGTGCACAAGTGTGTACAAGGGTGTACAATCGTGTACAAGCTTGTACAAGTGTGTACAAGGGTGTACAGGTTTGTACAAGGTTGTACAAGTGTGTACAAGGGTGTACAAATGTGTACAAGGATGTAAAAGTTTGTACAAGTGTGTACAAGTTTGTACAAGGTTGTACAAGTGTGTACAAGGTTTTACAATTGTGTACAAGGTTGTACAAGTGTGTACAAGGTTGTACAAGTGTGTACAAGGTTGTACAAGTGTGTACAAGGTTGTACAAGTGTGTACAACTTGTACAAGTGTGTACAAGCTTGTACAAGTGTGTACAAGGTTGTACAAGTTTGTACAAGGTTGTACAAGTGTGTACAAGTTTGTACAAGTGTGTACAAGTTTGTACAAGGTTGTACAAATGTGTACAAGGGTGTACAAAAGTGTACAAGGGTGCACAAGTTTGAACAAAGGTGTACAAGTGTGTACAAGCTTGTACAAGTGTGTACAAGCTTGTACAAGTGTGTACAAGCTTGTACAAGTGTGTACAAGGGTGTACAGGTTTGTACAAGGTTGTACAAGTGTGTACAAGGGTGTACAAGTGTGTACAAGCTTGTACAAGTGTGTACAAGGGTGTACAAGTGTGTACAAGGTTGTACAAGTTTTTACATGGTTGTACAAGTGTGTACAAGGTTGTACAAGTGTGTACAAGGTTGTACAAGTGTGTACAAGGTTGTACAAGTGTGTACAAGGTTGTACAAGTATGTACAAGGTTGTACAAGTGTGTACAAGGTTGTACAAGTGTGTACAAGGTTGTACAAGTGTGTACAAGGTTGTACAAGTGTGTACAAGGTTGTACAAGTGTGTACAAGGTTGTACAAGTGTGTACAAGGTTGTACAAGTGTGTACAAGGTTGTACAAGTGTGTACAAGGGTGTACAAGTGTGTACAAGGTTGTACAAGTTTTTACAAGGTTGTACAAGTGTGTACAAGGGTGTAAAATCGTGTACAAGGATGTACAAGTTTGTACAAGTTTGTACAAGGTTGTACAAGTGTGTACAAGGATGTACAAGTTTGTACAAGGGTGTACAAGTGTGTACGATAAGTAAAAGTGTGTACAAGGGTGTACAAGGTTGTACAAGTGTGTACAAGGTTGTACAATTGTGTACAAGGCTGTACAACTGTGTACAAGGTTGTACAATTGTGTACAAGGCTGTACAAGTGTGTACAAGGTTGTACAAGTGTGTACAAGGTTGTACAAGTGTGTACAAGGATGTACAAGTTTGTACAAGGGTGTACAAGTGTGTACGATGTGTAAAAGTTTGTACAAGGGTGTACAAGGTTGTACAAGTGTGTACAAGGTTGTACAATTGTGTACAAGGCTGTACAATTTTGTACAAGGCTGTACAAGTGTGTACAAGGCTGTACAAGTGTGTACAAGGTTGTACAATTGTGTACAAGGCTGTACAAGTGTGTACAAGGTTGTACAAGTGTGTACAAGGTTGTACAATTGTGTATCAGGTTGTACAAGTGTGTACATGGTTGTACAAGTGTGTACAAGGGTGTACAATCGTGTACAAGGATGTACAAGTTTGTAAAAGTTTGTACAAGTTTGTACAAGTTTGTACAAGGTTGTACAAGTGTGTACAAGGATGTACAAGTTTGTACAAGGGTGCACAAGTGTGTACAAGGGTGTACAATCGTGTACAAGCTTGTACAAGTGTGTACAAGGGTGTACAGGTTTGTACAAGGTTGTACAAGGTTGTACAAGTGTGTACAATGGTGTACAAATGTGTACAAGGATGTAAAAGTTTGTACAATTGTGTACAAGTTTGTACAAGGTTGTACAAGTGTTAACAAGGTTGTACAATTGTGTACAAGGCTGTACAAGTGTGTACAAGGTTGTACAAGTGTGTACAAGGTTGTACAAGTGTGTACAAGGTTGTACAAGTGTGTATCAGGTTGTACAAGTGTGTACAAGGTTGTACAAGTGTGTACAAGGGTGTACAATCGTGTACAAGGATGTACAAGTTTGTAAAAGTTTGTACAAGTTTGTACAAGTTTGTACAAGGTTGTACAAGTGTGTACAAGGATGTACAAGTTTGTACAAGGGTGCACAAGTGTGTACAAGGGTGTACAATCGTGTACAAGCTTGTACAAGTGTGTACAAGGGTGTACAGGTTTGTACAAGGTTGTACAAGGTTGTACAAGTGTGTACAAGGGTGTACAAATGTGTACAAGGTTGTACAAGTGTGTACAAGGTTGTACAAGTGTGTACAAGGTTGTACAAGTGTGTACAAGGTTGTACAAGTGTGTACAAGGTTGTACAAGTGTGTACAAGGTTGTACAAGTGTGTACAAGGGTGTACAAGTGTGTACAAGGTTGTACAAGTTTTTACAAGGTTGTACAAGTGTGTACAAGGGTGTAAAATCGTGTACAAGGATGTACAAGTTTGTACAAGTTTGTACAAGGTTGTACAAGTGTGTACAAGGATGTACAAGTGTGTACAAGGATGTACAAGTTTGTACAAGGGTGTACGATAAGTAAAAGTGTGTACAAGGGTGTACAAGGTTGTACAAGTGTGTACAAGGTTGTACAATTGTGTACAAGGCTGTACAACTGTGTACAAGGTTGTACAATTGTGTACAAGGCTGTACAAGTGTGTACAAGGTTGTACAAGTGTGTACAAGGTTGTACAAGTGTGTACAAGGATGTACAAGTTTGTACAAGGGTGTACAAGTGTGTACGATGTGTAAAAGTTTGTACAAGGGTGTACAAGGTTGTACAAGTGTGTACAAGGTTGTACAAATGTGTACAAGGCTGTACAATTTTGTACAAGGCTGTACAAGTGTGTACAAGGCTGTACAAGTGTGTACAAGGTTGTACAATTGTGTACAAGGCTGTACAATTGTGTACAAGGTTGTACAAGTGTAAACAAGGTTGTACAAGTGTGTACAAGGTTGTACAATTGTGTACAAGGCTGTACAAGTGTGTACAAGGTTGTACAAGTGTGTACAAGGTTGTACAAGTGTGTACAAGGTTGTACAATAGTGTGTCAGGTTGTACAAGTGTGTACAAGGTTGTACAAGTGTGTACAAGGGTGTACAATCGTGTACAAGGATGTACAAGTTTGTACAAGTTTGTACAAGTTTGTACAAGGTTGTACAAGTGTGTACAAGGATGTACAAGTTTGTACAAGGGAGTACAAGTTTGTACAAGATTGTACAAGTGTGTACTGGGTTGTACAAGTGTGTACAAGATTGTATAAGTTTGTACAAGGTTGTACAAGTGTGTACAAGGGTGTACAAGTGTGTACAAATGTGTACAAGTTTTACAAGGTTGTACAAGTGTGTACAAGGTTGTACAAGTTGTGTACAAGGTTGTACATGTGTGTACAAGGGTGTACAAGTTTTTACAAGGCTGTACAAGTGTGTACAAGGTTGTACAAGGTTGTACAAGGCTGTACAAGTGTGTACAAGGTTGTACAAGGTTGTACAAGTGTGTACAAGGGTGTACAAGTTTTTACAAGGTTGTACAAGTGTGTACAAGGTTGTACAAGTGTGTACAAGGCTGTACAATTGTGTACAAGGTTGTACAATTGTGTACAAGGCTGTACAAGTGTGTACAAGGTTGTACAAGTTTGTACAAGGGTGTACAAGTGTGTACGATGTGTAAAAGTTTGTACAAGGGTGTACAAGGTTGTACAAGTGTGTACAAGGTTGTACAATTGTGTACAAGGCTGTACAATTTTGTACAAGGCTGTACAAGTGTGTACAAGGCTGTACAAGTGTGTACAAGGTTGTACAATTGTGTACAAGGCTGTACAAGTGTGTACAAGGTTGTACAAGTGTGTACAAGGTTGTACAATTGTGTATCAGGTTGTACAAGTGTGTACAAGGTTGTACAAGTGTGTACAAGGGTGTACAATCGTGTACAAGGATGTACAAGTTTGTAAAAGTTTGTACAAGTTTGTACAAGTTTGTACAAGGTTGTACAAGTGTGTACAAGGATGTACAAGTTTGTACAAGGGTGCACAAGTGTGTACAAGGGTGTACAATCGTGTACAAGCTTGTACAAGTGTGTACAAGGGTGTACAGGTTTGTACAAGGTTGTACAAGGTTGTACAAGTGTGTACAATAGTGTACAAATGTGTACAAGGATGTAAAAGTTTGTACAAGTGTGTACAAGTTTGTACAAGGTTGTACAAGTGTGTACAAGGTTGTACAATTGTGTACAAGGCTGTACAAGTGTGTACAAGGTTGTACAAGTGTGTACAAGGTTGTACAAGTGTGTACAAGGTTGTACAAGTGTGTATCAGGTTGTACAAGTGTGTACAAGGTTGTACAAGTGTGTACAAGGTTGTACAAGTGTGTACAAGGTTGTACAAGTGTGTACAAGGTTGTACAAGTGTGTATCAGGTTGTACAAGTGTGTACAAGGATGTACAAGTGTGTACAAGGTTGTACAAGTGTGTACAAGGATGTACAAGTTTGTACAAGGTTGTACAAGTGTGTACAAGGATGTACAAGTTTGTACAAGGGTGCACAAGTGTGTACAAGGGTGAACAATCGTGTACAAGCTTGTACAAGTGTGTACAAGGGTGTACAGGTTTGTACAAGGTTGTACAAGGTTGTACAAGTGTGTACAAGGGTGTACAAATGTGTACAAGGTTGTACAAGTGTGTACAAGGTTGTACAAGTGTGTACAAGGTTGTACAAGTGTGTACAAGGTTGTACAAGTGTGTACAAGGTTGTACAAGTGTGTACAAGGTTGTACAAGTGTGTACAAGGGTGTACAAGTGTGTACAAGGTTGTACAAGTTTTTACAAGGTTGTACAAGTGTGTACAAGGGTGTAAAATCGTGTACAAGGATGTACAAGTTTGTACAAGTTTGTACAAGGTTGAACAAGTGTGTACAAGGATGTACAAGTTTGTACAAGGGTGTACAAGTGTGTACGATAAGTAAAAGTGTGTACAAGGGTGTACAAGGTTGTACAAGTGTGTACAAGGTTGTACAATTGTGTACAAGGCTGTACAACTGTGTACAAGGTTGTACAATTGTGTACAAGGCTGTACAAGTGTGTACAAGGTTGTACAAGTGTGTACAAGGTTGTACAAGTGTGTACAAGGATGTACAAGTTTGTACAAGGGTGTACAAGTGTGTACGATGTGTAAAAGTTTGTACAAGGGTGTACAAGGTTGTACAAGTGTGTACAAGGTTGTACAAATGTGTACAAGGCTGTACAATTTTGTACAAGGCTGTACAAGTGTGTACAAGGCTGTACAAGTGTGTACAAGGTTGTACAATTGTGTACAAGGCTGTACAATTGTGTACAAGGTTGTACAAGTGTAAACAAGGTTGTACAAGTGTGTACAAGGTTGTACAATTGTGTACAAGGCTGTACAAGTGTGTACAAGGTTGTACAAGTGTGTACAAGGTTGGACAAGTGTGTACAAGGTTGTACAATAGTGTGTCAGGTTGTACAAGTGTGTACAAGGTTGTACAAGTGTGTACAAGGGTGTACAATCGTGTACAAGGATGTACAAGTTTGTACAAGTTTGTACAAGTTTGTACAAGGTTGTACAAGTGTGTACAAGGATGTACAAGTTTGTACAAGGGAGTACAAGTTTGTACAAGATTGTACAAGTGTGTACTGGGTTGTACAAGTGTGTACAAGATTGTATAAGTTTGTACAAGGTTGTACAAGTGTGTACAAGGGTGTACAAGTGTGTACAAATGTGTACAAGTTTTACAAGGTTGTACAAGTGTGTACAAGGTTGTACAAGTTGTGTACAAGGTTGTACATGTGTGTACAAGGGTGTACAAGTTTTTACAAGGCTGTACAAGTGTGTACAAGGTTGTACAAGGTTGTACAAGGCTGTACAAGTGTGTACAAGGTTGTACAAGGTTGTACAAGTGTGTACAAGGGTGTACAAGTTTTTACAAGGTTGTACAAGTGTGTACAAGGTTGTACCAGTGTGTACAAGGCTGTACAATTGTGTACAAGGTTGTACAAGTGTGTACAAGGTTGTACAAGTGTGTACAAGGTTGTACAATTGTGTACAAGGCTGTACAAGTGTGTACAAGGTTGTACAAGTGTGTACAAGGCTGTACAATTGTGTACAAGGTTGTACAAGTGTGTACAAGGTTGTACAAGTGTGTACAAGGTTGTACAATTGTGTACAAGGCTGTACAAGTGTGTTCAAGGTTGTACAAGTGTGTACAAGGTTGTACAAGTGTGTACAAGGGTGTACAATTGTGTACAAGGATGTACAAGTGTGTACAAGGTTGTACAAGTGTGTACAAGGATGTACAAGTTTGTACAAGGGCTGTACAAGTGTGTACGATGTGTAAAAGTTTGTACAAGGGTGTACAAGTTTGTACAAGTGTGTACAAGGTTGTACAATTGTGTACAAGGCTGTACAAGTGTGTACAAGGTTGTACAATTTTGTACAAGGCTGTACAAGTGTGTACAAGGTTGTACAAGTGTGTTCAAGGCTGTACAATTGTGTACAAGGTTGAACAAGTGTGTACAAGGTTGTACAATTGTGTACAAGGCTGTACAAGTGTGTACAAGGTTGTACAAGTGTGTACAAGGTTGTACAAGTGTGTACAAGGTTGTACAATTGTGTACAAGGTTGTACAAGTGTGTACAAGGTTGTACAAGTGTGTACAAGGGTGTACAAGTGTGTACAAGGTTGTACAAGTGTGTACAAGCTTTTACAAGTGTGTACAAGGGTGTACAAGTGTGTACAAGTTTGTACAAGTTTGTACAAGGTTGTACAAAAGTGTACAAGGTTATACAATTGTGTACAAGGTTGTACAAGTGTGTACAAGGTTGTACAAGTGTGTACAAGCTTTTACAAGTGTGTACAAGGGTGTACAAGTGTGTACAAGTTTGTACAAGTTTGTACAAGGTTGTACAAGTGTGTACAAGGTTGTACAAGTGTGTACAAGGTTGTACAAGTGTGTACAAGGTTGTACAAGTGTGTACAAGGTTGTACAAGTGTGTACAAGTTTTTAAATTGTGTACATGGGTGTACAATTGTGTACAAGGCTGTACAAGTGTGTACAAGGTTGTACAAGTGTGTACAAGGTTGTAACAGGGGGTACAAGGTTGTACAAGTGTGTACAAGGTTGTACAAGTGTGTACAAGGGTGAACAGGTTTGTACAATGTTGTACAAGTGTGTACAAGTTTGTACAAGGTTGTACAAGTGTGTACAAGGGTGTACAAGTGTGTACAAGGGTGCACAAGTGTGTACAAGGGTGTACAATCGTGTACAAGCTTGTACAAGTGTGTACAAGGGTGTACAGGTTTGTACAAGGTTGTACAAGTGTGTACAAGGGTGTACAAATGTGTACAAGGATGAAAAGGTTGTACAAGTGTGTACAAGTTTGTAAAAGTTTGTACAAGTTTGTACAAGTTTGTACAAGGTTGTACAAGTGTGTACAAGGATGTACAAGTTTGTACAAGGGTGCACAAGTGTGTACAAGGGTGTACAATCATGTACAAGCTTGTACAAGTGTGTACAAGGGTGTACAGGTTTGTACAAGGTTGTACAAGGTTGTACAAGTGTGTACAAGGGTGTACAAATGTGTACAAGGTTGTACAAGTGTGTACAAGGTTGTACAAGTGTGTACAAGGTTGTACAAGTGTGTACAAGGTTGTACAAGTGTGTACAAGGTTGTACAAGTGTGTACAAGGTTGTACAAGTGTGTACAAGGGTGTACAAGTGTGTACAAGGTTGTACAAGTTTTTACAAGGTTGTACAAGTGTGTACAAGGGTGTAAAATCGTGTACAAGGATGTACAAGTTTGTACAAGTTTGTACAAGGTTGTACAAGTGTGTACAAGGATGTACAAGTTTGTACAAGGGTGTACAAGTGTGTACGATAAGTAAAAGTGTGTACAAGGGTGTACAAGGTTGTACAAGTGTGTACAAGGTTGTACAATTGTGTACAAGGCTGTACAACTGTGTACAAGGTTGTACAATTGTGTACAAGGCTGTACAAGTGTGTACAAGGTTGTACAAGTGTGTACAAGGTTGTACAAGTGTGTACAAGGATGTACAAGTTTGTACAAGGGTGTACAAGTGTGTACGATGTGTAAAAGTTTGTACAAGGGTGTACAAGGTTGTACAAGTGTGTACAAGGTTGTACAAATGTGTACAAGGCTGTACAATTTTGTACAAGGCTGTACAAGTGTGTACAAGGCTGTACAAGTGTGTACAAGGTTGTACAATTGTGTACAAGGCTGTACAATTGTGTACAAGGTTGTACAAGTGTAAACAAGGTTGTACAAGTGTGTACAAGGTTGTACAATTGTGTACAAGGCTGTACAAGTGTGTACAAGGTTGTACAAGTGTGTACAAGGTTGTACAAGTGTGTACAAGGTTGTACAATAGTGTGTCAGGTTGTACAAGTGTGTACAAGGTTGTACAAGTGTGTACAAGGGTGTACAATCGTGTACAAGGATGTACAAGTTTGTACAAGTTTGTACAAGTTTGTACAAGGTTGTACAAGTGTGTACAAGGATGTACAAGTTTGTACAAGGGAGTACAAGTTTGTACAAGATTGTACAAGTGTGTACTGGGTTGTACAAGTGTGTACAAGATTGTATAAGTTTGTACAAGGTTGTACAAGTGTGTACAAGGGTGTACAAGTGTGTACAAATGTGTACAAGTTTTACAAGGTTGTACAAGTGTGTACAAGGTTGTACAAGTTGTGTACAAGGTTGTACATGTGTGTACAAGGGTGTACAAGTTTTTACAAGGCTGTACAAGTGTGTACAAGGTTGTACAAGGTTGTACAAGGCTGTACAAGTGTGTACAAGGTTGTACAAGGTTGTACAAGTGTGTACAAGGGTGTACAAGTTTTTACAAGGTTGTACAAGTGTGTACAAGGTTGTACAAGTGTGTACAAGGCTGTACAATTGTGTACAAGGTTGTACAAGTGTGTACAAGGTTGTACAAGTGTGTACAAGGTTGTACAATTGTGTACAAGGCTGTACAAGTGTGTACAAGGTTGTACAAGTGTGTACAAGGCTGTACAATTGTGTACAAGGTTGTACAAGTGTGTACAAGGTTGTACAAGTGTGTACAAGGTTGTACAATTGTGTACAAGGCTGTACAAGTGTGTTCAAGGTTGTACAAGTGTGTACAAGGTTGTACAAGTGTGTACAAGGGTGTACAATTGTGTACAAGGATGTACAAGTGTGTACAAGGTTGTACAAGTGTGTACAAGGATGTACAAGTTTGTACAAGGGCTGTACAAGTGTGTACGATGTGTAAAAGTTTGTACAAGGGTGTACAAGTTTGTACAAGTGTGTACAAGGTTGTACAATTGTGTACAAGGCTGTACAAGTGTGTACAAGGTTGTACAATTTTGTACAAGGCTGTACAAGTGTGTACAAGGTTGTACAAGTGTGTTCAAGGCTGTACAATTGTGTACAAGGTTGTACAAGTGTGTACAAGGTTGTACAAGTGTGTACAAGGTTGTACAATTGTGTACAAGGCTGTACAAGTGTGTACAAGGTTGTACAAGTGTGTACAAGGTTGTACAAGTGTGTACAAGGTTGTACAATTGTGTACAAGGTTGTACAAGTGTGTACAAGGTTGTACAAGTGTGTACAAGGGTGTACAAGTGTGTACAAGGTTGTACAAGTGTGTACAAGCTTTTACAAGTGTGTACAAGGGTGTACAAGTGTGTACAAGTTTGTACAAGTTTGTACAAGGTTGTACAAAAGTGTACAAGGTTATACAATTGTGTACAAGGTTGTACAATTGTGTACAAGGTTGTACAAGTGTGTACAAGCTTTTACAAGTGTGTACAAGGGTGTACAAGTGTGTACAAGTTTGTACAAGTTTGTACAAGGTTGTACAAGTGTGTACAAGGTTGTACAAGTGTGTACAAGGTTGTACAAGTGTGTACAAGGTTGTACAAGTGTGTACAAGGTTGTACAAGTGTGTACAAGTTTTTAAATTGTGTACATGGGTGTACAATTGTGTACAAGGCTGTACAAGTGTGTACAAGGTTGTACAAGTGTGTACAAGGTTGTAACAGGGGGTACAAGGTTGTACAAGTGTGTACAAGGTTGTACAAGTGTGTACAAGGGTGAACAGGTTTGTACAATGTTGTACAAGTGTGTACAAGTTTGTACAAGGTTGTACAAGTGTGTACAAGGGTGTACAAGTGTGTACAAGGGTGCACAAGTGTGTACAAGGGTGTACAATCGTGTACAAGCTTGTACAAGTGTGTACAAGGGTGTACAGGTTTGTACAAGGTTGTACAAGTGTGTACAAGGGTGTACAAATGTGTACAAGGATGAAAAGGTTGTACAAGTGTGTACAAGTTTGTACAAGGTTGTACAAGTGTGTACAAGGTTGTACAAGTGTGTACAAGGTTGTACAATTGTGTACAAGGCTGTACAATTGTGTACAAGGTTGTACAAGTGTAAACAAGGTTGTACAAGTGTGTACAAGGTTGTACAATTGTGTACAAGGCTGTACAAGTGTGTACAAGGTTGTACAAGTGTGTACAAGGTTGTACAAGTGTGTACAAGGTTGTACAATAGTGTGTCAGGTTGTACAAGTGTGTACAAGGTTGTACAAGTGTGTACAAGGGTGTACAATCGTGTACAAGGATGTACAAGTTTGTACAAGTTTGTACAAGTTTGTACAAGGTTGTACAAGTGTGTACAAGGATGTACAAGTTTGTACAAGGGAGTACAAGTTTGTACAAGATTGTACAAGTGTGTACTGGGTTGTACAAGTGTGTACAAGATTGTATAAGTTTGTACAAGGTTGTACAAGTGTGTACAAGGGTGTACAAGTGTGTACAAATGTGTACAAGTTTTACAAGGTTGTACAAGTGTGTACAAGGTTGTACAAGTTGTGTACAAGGTTGTACATGTGTGTACAAGGGTGTACAAGTTTTTACAAGGCTGTACAAGTGTGTACAAGGTTGTACAAGGTTGTACAAGGCTGTACAAGTGTGTACAAGGTTGTACAAGGTTGTACAAGTGTGTACAAGGGTGTACAAGTTTTTACAAGGTTGTACAAGTGTGTACAAGGTTGTACAAGTGTGTACAAGGCTGTACAATTGTGTACAAGGTTGTACAAGTGTGTACAAGGTTGTACAAGTGTGTACAAGGTTGTACAATTGTGTACAAGGCTGTACAAGTGTGTACAAGGTTGTACAAGTGTGTACAAGGCTGTACAATTGTGTACAAGGTTGTACAAGTGTGTACAAGGTTGTACAAGTGTGTACAAGGTTGTACAATTGTGTACAAGGCTGTACAAGTGTGTTCAAGGTTGTACAAGTGTGTACAAGGTTGTACAAGTGTGTACAAGGGTGTACAATTGTGTACAAGGATGTACAAGTGTGTACAAGGTTGTACAAGTGTGTACAAGGATGTACAAGTTTGTACAAGGGCTGTACAAGTGTGTACGATGTGTAAAAGTTTGTACAAGGGTGTACAAGTTTGTACAAGTGTGTACAAGGTTGTACAATTGTGTACAAGGCTGTACAAGTGTGTACAAGGTTGTACAATTTTGTACAAGGCTGTACAAGTGTGTACAAGGTTGTACAAGTGTGTTCAAGGCTGTACAATTGTGTACAAGGTTGTACAAGTGTGTACAAGGTTGTACAAGTGTGTACAAGGTTGTACAATTGTGTACAAGGCTGTACAAGTGTGTACAAGGTTGTACAAGTGTGTACAAGGTTGTACAAGTGTGTACAAGGTTGTACAATTGTGTACAAGGTTGTACAAGTGTGTACAAGGTTGTACAAGTGTGTACAAGGGTGTACAAGTGTGTACAAGGTTGTACAAGTGTGTACAAGCTTTTACAAGTGTGTACAAGGGTGTACAAGTGTGTACAAGTTTGTACAAGTTTGTACAAGGTTGTACAAAAGTGTACAAGGTTATACAATTGTGTACAAGGTTGTACAATTGTGTACAAGGTTGTACAAGTGTGTACAAGCTTTTACAAGTGTGTACAAGGGTGTACAAGTGTGTACAAGTTTGTACAAGTTTGTACAAGGTTGTACAAGTGTGTACAAGGTTGTACAAGTGTGTACAAGGTTGTACAAGTGTGTACAAGGTTGTACAAGTGTGTACAAGGTTGTACAAGTGTGTACAAGTTTTTAAATTGTGTACATGGGTGTACAATTGTGTACAAGGCTGTACAAGTGTGTACAAGGTTGTACAAGTGTGTACAAGGTTGTAACAGGGGGTACAAGGTTGTACAAGTGTGTACAAGGTTGTACAAGTGTGTACAAGGGTGAACAGGTTTGTACAATGTTGTACAAGTGTGTACAAGTTTGTACAAGGTTGTACAAGTGTGTACAAGGGTGTACAAGTGTGTACAAGGGTGCACAAGTGTGTACAAGGGTGTACAATCGTGTACAAGCTTGTACAAGTGTGTACAAGGGTGTACAGGTTTGTACAAGGTTGTACAAGTGTGTACAAGGGTGTACAAATGTGTACAAGGATGAAAAGGTTGTACAAGTGTGTACAAGTTTGTACAAGGTTGTACAAGTGTGTACAAGGTTGTACAAGTGTGTACAAGGTTGTTCAAGTGTGTACAACTTGTACAAGTGTGTACAAGCTTGTACAAGTGTGTACAAGGTTGTACAAGTGTGTACAAGGTTGTACAAGTTTGTACAAGGTTGTACAAGTGTGTACAAGTTTGTACAAGTGTGTACAAGTTTGTACAAGGTTGTACAAATGTGTACAAGGGTGTACAAAGGTGTACAAGGGTGCACAAGTTTGAACAAGGGTGTACAAGTGTGTACAAGCTTGTACAAGTGTGTACAAGCTTGTACAAGTGTGTACAAGGGTGTACAGGTTTGTACAAGGTTGTACAAGTGTGTACAAGGGTGTACAAGTATGTACAATAATGTACAAGTTTGTACAAGTGTGTACAAGTTTGTAAAAGGTTGTACAAGTGTGTACAAGGGTGTACAAGTGTGTACAAGGTTGTACAAGTGTGTACAAGCTTGTACAAGTGTGTACAAGGGTGTACAAGTGTGTACAAGGTTGTACAAGTTTTTACATGGTTGTACAAGTGTGTACAAGGTTGTACAAGTGTGTACAAGGTTGTACAAGTGTGTACAAGGTTGTACAAGTGTGTACAAGGTTGTACAAGTGTGTACAAGGTTGTACAAGTGTGTACAAGGTTGTACAAGTGTGTAAAAGGTTGTACAAGTGTGTACAAGGTTGTACAAGTGTGTACAAGGTTGTACAATTGTGTACAAGGCTGTACAACTGTGTACAAGGTTGTACAATTGTGTACAAGGCTGTACAAGTGTGTACAAGGTTGTACAAGTGTGTACAAGGTTGTACAAGTGTGTACAAGGATGTACAAGTTTGTACAAGGGTGTACAAGTGTGTACGATGTGTAAAAGTTTGTACAAGGGTGTACAAGGTTGTACAAGTGTGTACAAGGTTGTACAAATGTGTACAAGGCTGTACAATTTTGTACAAGGCTGTACAAGTGTGTACAAGGCTGTACAAGTGTGTACAAGGTTGTACAATTGTGTACAAGGCTGTACAATTGTGTACAAGGTTGTACAAGTGTAAACAAGGTTGTACAAGTGTGTACAAGGTTGTACAATTGTGTACAAGGCTGTACAAGTGTGTACAAGGTTGTACAAGTGTGTACAAGGTTGTACAAGTGTGTACAAGGTTGTACAATAGTGTGTCAGGTTGTACAAGTGTGTACAAGGTTGTACAAGTGTGTACAAGGGTGTACAATCGTGTACAAGGATGTACAAGTTTGTACAAGTTTGTACAAGTTTGTACAAGGTTGTACAAGTGTGTACAAGGATGTACAAGTTTGTACAAGGGAGTACAAGTTTGTACAAGATTGTACAAGTGTGTACTGGGTTGTACAAGTGTGTACAAGATTGTATAAGTTTGTACAAGGTTGTACAAGTGTGTACAAGGGTGTACAAGTGTGTACAAATGTGTACAAGTTTTACAAGGTTGTACAAGTGTGTACAAGGTTGTACAAGTTGTGTACAAGGTTGTACATGTGTGTACAAGGGTGTACAAGTTTTTACAAGGCTGTACAAGTGTGTACAAGGTTGTACAAGGTTGTACAAGGCTGTACAAGTGTGTACAAGGTTGTACAAGGTTGTACAAGTGTGTACAAGGGTGTACAAGTTTTTACAAGGTTGTACAAGTGTGTACAAGGTTGTACAAGTGTGTACAAGGCTGTACAATTGTGTACAAGGTTGTACAATTGTGTACAAGGCTGTACAAGTGTGTACAAGGTTGTACAAGTTTGTACAAGGGTGTACAAGTGTGTACGATGTGTAAAAGTTTGTACAAGGGTGTACAAGGTTGTACAAGTGTGTACAAGGTTGTACAATTGTGTACAAGGCTGTACAATTTTGTACAAGGCTGTACAAGTGTGTACAAGGCTGTACAAGTGTGTACAAGGTTGTACAATTGTGTACAAGGCTGTACAAGTGTGTACAAGGTTGTACAAGTGTGTACAAGGTTGTACAATTGTGTATCAGGTTGTACAAGTGTGTACAAGGTTGTACAAGTGTGTACAAGGGTGTACAATCGTGTACAAGGATGTACAAGTTTGTAAAAGTTTGTACAAGTTTGTACAAGTTTGTACAAGGTTGTACAAGTGTGTACAAGGATGTACAAGTTTGTACAAGGGTGCACAAGTGTGTACAAGGGTGTACAATCGTGTACAAGCTTGTACAAGTGTGTACAAGGGTGTACAGGTTTGTACAAGGTTGTACAAGGTTGTACAAGTGTGTACAATAGTGTACAAATGTGTACAAGGATGTAAAAGTTTGTACAAGTGTGTACAAGTTTGTACAAGGTTGTACAAGTGTGTACAAGGTTGTACAATTGTGTACAAGGCTGTACAAGTGTGTACAAGGTTGTACAAGTGTGTACAAGGTTGTACAAGTGTGTACAAGGTTGTACAAGTGTGTATCAGGTTGTACAAGTGTGTACAAGGTTGTACAAGTGTGTACAAGGTTGTACAAGTGTGTACAAGGTTGTACAAGTGTGTACAAGGTTGTACAAGTGTGTATCAGGTTGTACAAGTGTGTACAAGGATGTACAAGTGTGTACAAGGTTGTACAAGTGTGTACAAGGATGTACAAGTTTGTACAAGGTTGTACAAGTGTGTACAAGGATGTACAAGTTTGTACAAGGGTGCACAAGTGTGTACAAGGGTGAACAATCGTGTACAAGCTTGTACAAGTGTGTACAAGGGTGTACAGGTTTGTACAAGGTTGTACAAGGTTGTACAAGTGTGTACAAGGGTGTACAAATGTGTACAAGGTTGTACAAGTGTGTACAAGGTTGTACAAGTGTGTACAAGGTTGTACAAGTGTGTACAAGGTTGTACAAGTGTGTACAAGGTTGTACAAGTGTGTACAAGGTTGTACAAGTGTGTACAAGGGTGTACAAGTGTGTACAAGGTTGTACAAGTTTTTACAAGGTTGTACAAGTGTGTACAAGGGTGTAAAATCGTGTACAAGGATGTACAAGTTTGTACAAGTTTGTACAAGGTTGAACAAGTGTGTACAAGGATGTACAAGTTTGTACAAGGGTGTACAAGTGTGTACGATAAGTAAAAGTGTGTACAAGGGTGTACAAGGTTGTACAAGTGTGTACAAGGTTGTACAATTGTGTACAAGGCTGTACAACTGTGTACAAGGTTGTACAATTGTGTACAAGGCTGTACAAGTGTGTACAAGGTTGTACAAGTGTGTACAAGGTTGTACAAGTGTGTACAAGGATGTACAAGTTTGTACAAGGGTGTACAAGTGTGTACGATGTGTAAAAGTTTGTACAAGGGTGTACAAGGTTGTACAAGTGTGTACAAGGTTGTACAAATGTGTACAAGGCTGTACAATTTTGTACAAGGCTGTACAAGTGTGTACAAGGCTGTACAAGTGTGTACAAGGTTGTACAATTGTGTACAAGGCTGTACAATTGTGTACAAGGTTGTACAAGTGTAAACAAGGTTGTACAAGTGTGTACAAGGTTGTACAATTGTGTACAAGGCTGTACAAGTGTGTACAAGGTTGTACAAGTGTGTACAAGGTTGGACAAGTGTGTACAAGGTTGTACAATAGTGTGTCAGGTTGTACAAGTGTGTACAAGGTTGTACAAGTGTGTACAAGGGTGTACAATCGTGTACAAGGATGTACAAGTTTGTACAAGTTTGTACAAGTTTGTACAAGGTTGTACAAGTGTGTACAAGGATGTACAAGTTTGTACAAGGGAGTACAAGTTTGTACAAGATTGTACAAGTGTGTACTGGGTTGTACAAGTGTGTACAAGATTGTATAAGTTTGTACAAGGTTGTACAAGTGTGTACAAGGGTGTACAAGTGTGTACAAATGTGTACAAGTTTTACAAGGTTGTACAAGTGTGTACAAGGTTGTACAAGTTGTGTACAAGGTTGTACATGTGTGTACAAGGGTGTACAAGTTTTTACAAGGCTGTACAAGTGTGTACAAGGTTGTACAAGGTTGTACAAGGCTGTACAAGTGTGTACAAGGTTGTACAAGGTTGTACAAGTGTGTACAAGGGTGTACAAGTTTTTACAAGGTTGTACAAGTGTGTACAAGGTTGTACCAGTGTGTACAAGGCTGTACAATTGTGTACAAGGTTGTACAAGTGTGTACAAGGTTGTACAAGTGTGTACAAGGTTGTACAATTGTGTACAAGGCTGTACAAGTGTGTACAAGGTTGTACAAGTGTGTACAAGGCTGTACAATTGTGTACAAGGTTGTACAAGTGTGTACAAGGTTGTACAAGTGTGTACAAGGTTGTACAATTGTGTACAAGGCTGTACAAGTGTGTTCAAGGTTGTACAAGTGTGTACAAGGTTGTACAAGTGTGTACAAGGGTGTACAATTGTGTACAAGGATGTACAAGTGTGTACAAGGTTGTACAAGTGTGTACAAGGATGTACAAGTTTGTACAAGGGCTGTACAAGTGTGTACGATGTGTAAAAGTTTGTACAAGGGTGTACAAGTTTGTACAAGTGTGTACAAGGTTGTACAATTGTGTACAAGGCTGTACAAGTGTGTACAAGGTTGTACAATTTTGTACAAGGCTGTACAAGTGTGTACAAGGTTGTACAAGTGTGTTCAAGGCTGTACAATTGTGTACAAGGTTGAACAAGTGTGTACAAGGTTGTACAAGTGTGTACAAGGTTGTACAATTGTGTACAAGGCTGTACAAGTGTGTACAAGGTTGTACAAGTGTGTACAAGGTTGTACAAGTGTGTACAAGGTTGTACAATTGTGTACAAGGTTGTACAAGTGTGTACAAGGTTGTACAAGTGTGTACAAGGGTGTACAAGTGTGTACAAGGTTGTACAAGTGTGTACAAGCTTTTACAAGTGTGTACAAGGGTGTACAAGTGTGTACAAGTTTGTACAAGTTTGTACAAGGTTGTACAAAAGTGTACAAGGTTATACAATTGTGTACAAGGTTGTACAAGTGTGTACAAGGTTGTACAAGTGTGTACAAGCTTTTACAAGTGTGTACAAGGGTGTACAAGTGTGTACAAGTTTGTACAAGTTTGTACAAGGTTGTACAAGTGTGTACAAGGTTGTACAAGTGTGTACAAGGTTGTACAAGTGTGTACAAGGTTGTACAAGTGTGTACAAGGTTGTACAAGTGTGTACAAGTTTTTAAATTGTGTACATGGGTGTACAATTGTGTACAAGGCTGTACAAGTGTGTACAAGGTTGTACAAGTGTGTACAAGGTTGTAACAGGGGGTACAAGGTTGTACAAGTGTGTACAAGGTTGTACAAGTGTGTACAAGGGTGAACAGGTTTGTACAATGTTGTACAAGTGTGTACAAGTTTGTACAAGGTTGTACAAGTGTGTACAAGGGTGTACAAGTGTGTACAAGGGTGCACAAGTGTGTACAAGGGTGTACAATCGTGTACAAGCTTGTACAAGTGTGTACAAGGGTGTACAGGTTTGTACAAGGTTGTACAAGTGTGTACAAGGGTGTACAAATGTGTACAAGGATGAAAAGGTTGTACAAGTGTGTACAAGTTTGTAAAAGTTTGTACAAGTTTGTACAAGTTTGTACAAGGTTGTACAAGTGTGTACAAGGATGTACAAGTTTGTACAAGGGTGCACAAGTGTGTACAAGGGTGTACAATCGTGTACAAGCTTGTACAAGTGTGTACAAGGGTGTACAGGTTTGTACAAGGTTGTACAAGGTTGTACAAGTGTGTACAAGGGTGTACAAATGTGTACAAGGTTGTACAAGTGTGTACAAGGTTGTACAAGTGTGTACAAGGTTGTACAAGTGTGTACAAGGTTGTACAAGTGTGTACAAGGTTGTACAAGTGTGTACAAGGTTGTACAAGTGTGTACAAGGGTGTACAAGTGTGTACAAGGTTGTACAAGTTTTTACAAGGTTGTACAAGTGTGTACAAGGGTGTAAAATCGTGTACAAGGATGTACAAGTTTGTACAAGTTTGTACAAGGTTGTACAAGTGTGTACAAGGATGTACAAGTTTGTACAAGGGTGTACAAGTGTGTACGATAAGTAAAAGTGTGTACAAGGGTGTACAAGGTTGTACAAGTGTGTACAAGGTTGTACAATTGTGTACAAGGCTGTACAACTGTGTACAAGGTTGTACAATTGTGTACAAGGCTGTACAAGTGTGTACAAGGTTGTACAAGTGTGTACAAGGTTGTACAAGTGTGTACAAGGATGTACAAGTTTGTACAAGGGTGTACAAGTGTGTACGATGTGTAAAAGTTTGTACAAGGGTGTACAAGGTTGTACAAGTGTGTACAAGGTTGTACAAATGTGTACAAGGCTGTACAATTTTGTACAAGGCTGTACAAGTGTGTACAAGGCTGTACAAGTGTGTACAAGGTTGTACAATTGTGTACAAGGCTGTACAATTGTGTACAAGGTTGTACAAGTGTAAACAAGGTTGTACAAGTGTGTACAAGGTTGTACAATTGTGTACAAGGCTGTACAAGTGTGTACAAGGTTGTACAAGTGTGTACAAGGTTGTACAAGTGTGTACAAGGTTGTACAATAGTGTGTCAGGTTGTACAAGTGTGTACAAGGTTGTACAAGTGTGTACAAGGGTGTACAATCGTGTACAAGGATGTACAAGTTTGTACAAGTTTGTACAAGTTTGTACAAGGTTGTACAAGTGTGTACAAGGATGTACAAGTTTGTACAAGGGAGTACAAGTTTGTACAAGATTGTACAAGTGTGTACTGGGTTGTACAAGTGTGTACAAGATTGTATAAGTTTGTACAAGGTTGTACAAGTGTGTACAAGGGTGTACAAGTGTGTACAAATGTGTACAAGTTTTACAAGGTTGTACAAGTGTGTACAAGGTTGTACAAGTTGTGTACAAGGTTGTACATGTGTGTACAAGGGTGTACAAGTTTTTACAAGGCTGTACAAGTGTGTACAAGGTTGTACAAGGTTGTACAAGGCTGTACAAGTGTGTACAAGGTTGTACAAGGTTGTACAAGTGTGTACAAGGGTGTACAAGTTTTTACAAGGTTGTACAAGTGTGTACAAGGTTGTACAAGTGTGTACAAGGCTGTACAATTGTGTACAAGGTTGTACAAGTGTGTACAAGGTTGTACAAGTGTGTACAAGGTTGTACAATTGTGTACAAGGCTGTACAAGTGTGTACAAGGTTGTACAAGTGTGTACAAGGCTGTACAATTGTGTACAAGGTTGTACAAGTGTGTACAAGGTTGTACAAGTGTGTACAAGGTTGTACAATTGTGTACAAGGCTGTACAAGTGTGTTCAAGGTTGTACAAGTGTGTACAAGGTTGTACAAGTGTGTACAAGGGTGTACAATTGTGTACAAGGATGTACAAGTGTGTACAAGGTTGTACAAGTGTGTACAAGGATGTACAAGTTTGTACAAGGGCTGTACAAGTGTGTACGATGTGTAAAAGTTTGTACAAGGGTGTACAAGTTTGTACAAGTGTGTACAAGGTTGTACAATTGTGTACAAGGCTGTACAAGTGTGTACAAGGTTGTACAATTTTGTACAAGGCTGTACAAGTGTGTACAAGGTTGTACAAGTGTGTTCAAGGCTGTACAATTGTGTACAAGGTTGTACAAGTGTGTACAAGGTTGTACAAGTGTGTACAAGGTTGTACAATTGTGTACAAGGCTGTACAAGTGTGTACAAGGTTGTACAAGTGTGTACAAGGTTGTACAAGTGTGTACAAGGTTGTACAATTGTGTACAAGGTTGTACAAGTGTGTACAAGGTTGTACAAGTGTGTACAAGGGTGTACAAGTGTGTACAAGGTTGTACAAGTGTGTACAAGCTTTTACAAGTGTGTACAAGGGTGTACAAGTGTGTACAAGTTTGTACAAGTTTGTACAAGGTTGTACAAAAGTGTACAAGGTTATACAATTGTGTACAAGGTTGTACAATTGTGTACAAGGTTGTACAAGTGTGTACAAGCTTTTACAAGTGTGTACAAGGGTGTACAAGTGTGTACAAGTTTGTACAAGTTTGTACAAGGTTGTACAAGTGTGTACAAGGTTGTACAAGTGTGTACAAGGTTGTACAAGTGTGTACAAGGTTGTACAAGTGTGTACAAGGTTGTACAAGTGTGTACAAGTTTTTAAATTGTGTACATGGGTGTACAATTGTGTACAAGGCTGTACAAGTGTGTACAAGGTTGTACAAGTGTGTACAAGGTTGTAACAGGGGGTACAAGGTTGTACAAGTGTGTACAAGGTTGTACAAGTGTGTACAAGGGTGAACAGGTTTGTACAATGTTGTACAAGTGTGTACAAGTTTGTACAAGGTTGTACAAGTGTGTACAAGGGTGTACAAGTGTGTACAAGGGTGCACAAGTGTGTACAAGGGTGTACAATCGTGTACAAGCTTGTACAAGTGTGTACAAGGGTGTACAGGTTTGTACAAGGTTGTACAAGTGTGTACAAGGGTGTACAAATGTGTACAAGGATGAAAAGGTTGTACAAGTGTGTACAAGTTTGTACAAGGTTGTACAAGTGTGTACAAGGTTGTACAAGTGTGTACAAGGTTGTTCAAGTGTGTACAACTTGTACAAGTGTGTACAAGCTTGTACAAGTGTGTACAAGGTTGTACAAGTGTGTACAAGGTTGTACAAGTTTGTACAAGGTTGTACAAGTGTGTACAAGTTTGTACAAGTGTGTACAAGTTTGTACAAGGTTGTACAAATGTGTACAAGGGTGTACAAAGGTGTACAAGGGTGCACAAGTTTGAACAAGGGTGTACAAGTGTGTACAAGCTTGTACAAGTGTGTACAAGCTTGTACAAGTGTGTACAAGGGTGTACAGGTTTGTACAAGGTTGTACAAGTGTGTACAAGGGTGTACAAGTATGTACAATAATGTACAAGTTTGTACAAGTGTGTACAAGTTTGTAAAAGGTTGTACAAGTGTGTACAAGGGTGTACAAGTGTGTACAAGGTTGTACAAGTGTGTACAAGCTTGTACAAGTGTGTACAAGGGTGTACAAGTGTGTACAAGGTTGTACAAGTTTTTACATGGTTGTACAAGTGTGTACAAGGTTGTACAAGTGTGTACAAGGTTGTACA